>NW_007378907.1:14505-70799 GCF_000475195.1 Diaphorina citri | reverse complement strand
CTTCTCTCTCTCTCTCTCTCTCTGTCTCCCTCTTTCTCTCTCTCCACTTATATTTCAACATTATTTATTTCGATGCGTTTGTCTCTCATATGAAATAAATTGTCTCCCCACATACATGTGAGAGAAAGAAAGAGAGACGGAGGTGAGAGAAGTAAGGAGAAAGAGAGAGGTGGGGAGTGTAGAGAGAGAGAGAGGACCCCCCTATCTCTCTCTCTTTTATACCAGGTGATACTGTATAATCTGAGAATGAAAGTAAGGGAGAGAGAAGAAGAAGCAAAAGAAAAGGTAGAAATAGTTGTTCGGAAAGACCAATCGGAGAGAGAGAGAGGGAGAGAGAGAGAGGGAGAGAGAGAGAGAGAGAGAGAGATAGATAAGGAGAACATCAATAGCACTTATGTACATATCTTGTCACAAAAGTTCATCGAAAGTTTTGAATTTCTCTCTCTCTCGCTCTCTCTCTTTACCTCTTCTCTCTCCTTCTCCTCCTTTTTCTCTTACCATTTTTCTTCTCCTTCTTCTTCCTTTTACCATTTCTGTCCTCCTCTTCCTTCTCATCCCAATTTCATATATTCTATGTACCTCCTCCTCCTCCACCTTTTCTAAGTACCTGTATTCTCTGCAATTCGAAGAAATTCACTCCGCTCTAATACTCTTATTCGTTTCTCTACTAATCTTCCCCCTCTCTTCCTTCAATTATATCTTCCCCCTCTCTTCAATTAAATCTTTCCCCTCCCTTCAATTATATCTTTCCCCCTCCCTTCAATTATACCTTCCCCTTCCCTCCTCCTCCCTTTAATTATAATCAACTCTTTCAGTTTTGGGGAAAACTCAATTTATATCTTGATGAGGAGAGGGGAGATTGAAAAAGCTTTCAAATGTGGAAGAGACAGCGGGAAAAAAATGGACCATGAACGTGAGACGTTAAGGTCGACAGACAAAAAGCTTTGGAACTTGTCAGCTTGTTTTGCTATCTAAACAACAGAGTGAAAGAGAGAAATAGATAGAGGGAGAGTTAGAGCGAAAGAAAAAGGTATGGAGAGACAAGAGAGGGAGAGAGAGACGAAGGGATAGGAAGAGATAGAAACTTGAACTTCTATTTTAATAAAAGAAATTTGTGGTCTCGTGCCAACTCTATGGTGAGGTTAAGGCAAGGTGGTGGGTCTCCGCCATAAATAATGCTAAAAATAAGAGGGTTAACTCTAGTTTTTACCTTCTGTAAACACTAGATTAGAGTTGAATTTCAGAAGAGGGGAAAGAGAAAAAGAAAGAGAGAGAAGGAAAAAGGGATGAGAGGGGGAAAAGGGGAGAGAGAAGGTGAAGAAGGGAGAGAGCCAGAGATAGAGGGAATGGAAATTTCAAATTATGTTAGGCATGAATACTTGTCACAAAAAGAGTAAAGAGAAGGAGAGAGAGAAAAGGTGGAGGAAGAAGAATGAGATGGGGTAAAAAGAGAGAAAAAAAAATATTGATAGACCGTAGTAGCATCCTGCTCAAATCGGTAACATTTGAAATATGGAAGTCAAAAGTCTACACCTCGGCTGGGATTGAACCTGTGAACTCCTTTTCAAATACAAACGCTTCAACCACTACATCACTAACTCAGATTAAGCGGGTAGAAGAGTAAAAAGAAGACGAAGAAATAAGATTAAGAATAAAAAAAAGAAGAAGAAAGAGAAAAAATATGACAAGAGAAGAGGAAGACGAAGCAGGTAAACGAAACAGAAAACAGGTAATTCACAATGGGAAGAAACAAGTAAAAAGAAGAAGAAGAAGAAAAAAGGGTGTCTTTGAGATGAAAGAACAAGATAGGGAGATAGGAAGAGATGAAGAGAGAAAAGGGAAAGGAATAATGATAGAGTGGGGTAAAAGGAACGATGGTAGGGGAAGAGAGAGAAAGGGCAACAGGAAATAAAAAGATGGAAAGAGACCAGCATAACCACAAGGCAATCAAAAAAGGTAGAATTTAGAAGCAAAGTAATTTAAGAGGAGGAGAGGAGAAAGAAAAAGTGGATAGAAGTAATGGAAGAATCGAAAAAGAACGAAGATAAAAGAAAAAAAAAGAGGGACTACTGTAGAGAGATGAAGGAAGAGGTAAAAATAGAAGAACAAAAAAGAGAGAGAAAGGAAAGAAAGAATGGAAGAGAGAGAAAAAAAAGGGGAATAGAAAAATGAGAGAGAGAGAGAGAGAACACTAACAAATCTCATTGAAACAAAAAAGAAAAAGATAGAAATAATAATTTAATACAAACATGAAATCTTTTTCTCCCTCCCTCCCTCCCCTATCTCTTCCTCTTCCTCTCTCTCTCTCACACACACACACTTTTCCTCTCTATTTCTCTCTTTCCCACTCCCTTATCTTTTGTTCTATCTCTCTCTAACTTCATCCCTAGATAATTCCCTTTTTTCACTCTAACAAGAAAACTAGGTATACCGTACGTGTTGGTCTCTCTCTTCCTGACCCTCTTTCTTTTCTTTCTTTCTCTCTCTCTCTCTTTCTTTCTCTCTCTCTTTCTTTCTATCCCTCTCTCTTTTTCCTGACCCCCTTTCTTTTCTTTCTCTCTCTTTTCCTCTCTCTCTCTCTTTTCCTCTCTCTCTCTCTCTCTCTCTCTCCCTCTTTCTACCCCTCTCTCTGTTTCCTGGCCCTCTTTCTATCCTTCTCCCACGTGCTGTATTTCTTTATTCTCCTATTACAATCTCCTTCTATTAATGAATTTATTTAATTTTGACATCCTTTGTAAATATTTTTTTACTTAAGTTATATATAAAATGGATACTTACGAGGGCTCGTAAGTATCCATTTTATATATAACTTAAGTAAAAAAGAATCTCCTTCTATGTTTACCTTCTTTTGCTATGCCCAAATTCCAGTCTGAATCCGTGAACAAAGCCCCCTACTGATTCCTACGAGGCCCTCTACTACTTAGTACGGGGGCTCTACCCCCATTTGGTGCCCCCACTGGCATCAAAAACCTCTCGGAAAATTTTCAATTATCAGTTTTCATTCCTCAGTGAACAAGCTATCAATAAATTTCTATTAGTCTCATTAACTAGTCATAACTACAGAAGTACTAGCATTAGTAGTTATAATCTACCTAGTTTACGCGGTAATAATTGTCATCCATTTTCAATAGCATGAAAAATACCTCCGTTATTCAATTACAGGCATTACCGTACCTCTCTCTCTCATTCCCTCCTCTCTCTCTCTCTCTATCTTTCTCTCTCCCTCCCTCTCTCTATCTTTCTTTCTCTCTCATTCCCTCCTCTCTCTCTCTCCCTCTCTCTCTGTGATTTGCAATCTCTCTCTCTCTCCCCCTCTCTCTCTCTCTTTTTCTCTCTCTCTCTCTCTCTCTCTCTCTCTCTCTCTCTCTCTCTCTGATTTGCAAACAGTCCAGGAAATAATTTCTCTATTGAACTTCCTGATGAAAAAATAATAAAATTTTAACCCTTTATTTTATTTTTTGATGATTTGAAAACATTATAAATATGTTATGTAGAATTTTACTGCGAACTGGTGTTATCTGTCCCACTGTACAGTAGTGGGTATCGGTCTTAAAGATATATCAAAGATTTTTTTAGGATCGGCATCGGCAGGAATTATTGTTATAATCATGCAGTCGAATTATTATAAAGGCCGAGTCCCATTGCACTACATATACAATAGTGGGAATCGAAAGATCAAGGTTTCGGATCGGGTTAAACATTAAGACTGAGGGCTGAACGATTCATCTCATCAAGGATTAATTTCCGTGCAATTTCCTTTCCATTTTATATTCGAAATGAATTATTATGCAGGAGGAGGAAGAAGAAGAGAAGAAGGAGGGGGGGAGGATAAAGAGGAAAATAAAATTGAAATGAACAAGGTGATGGGAAAGTCAAAAAATCAAGGCAGAATATAAAAACATAGGGAAATTATATGAAGAAAGAAGGAGGGAGAAGAGGAGGAGAGATACATAACTGTAAATGTCTAATACATAATTTTATTACTGACAGTCAATTCTATTCTATATAATTTAAAATTCCTACCTAACAGGTAGCATAAAGCTCTGTCCACAGGTAGTCCACGGCCGTCAATCAACGAGGTGAATCTATGTTGTCGAGGCAGTGTGGACGTGGACACAGCTGATAATCAGAATCAAGCGTGCCGGGAGGCGGTCAAACAGAACGCTCAAAATTTCGCGGAATAACCAATCAGACAATCTAAATGCAAAACCGTCAATTTATATGGAACAGGAGAAGATGAAAAAAAAAAAGGAAAGAAGAATATGAATAAATATATAAAGAGAAGGAAATAAGAATACGAAGAACAAGAGGTAGATATAGAAGAAAAGGAAGTGGAGTAGAAGATGAAGACGAAAGGAGAAAAAGAAGGAGAAGAAGATGTAGAGAGAAGAAAAGGAAGAAGTACAAATTTTTGTCGATGGTGGGAGTCGAACCCGGGACCTTCTGCATGGCAAGCAAGCGCGTTACCACTGGACCAACCGTGCCCCCAAGATACCATTGACCATTGACCTAGATATCATTGTGCTCAAATTCTCAAATGTATCATATTTATTGAGAACATAAATCCGTACTTCGGTGGGGAATGAACTCACGCCCCCTGCCACACACCCTTGAGGTAAGTAGAAGTATGTCAATTTGTCAAACTTGCATCAAAAATCAAACAGAAAGCTCAAAATTTCGCGGAATAAAGCGCACCTCCTGGCATATTCTAGATTTCTAGAGCTTATTTATACACCTCCAACAGGACTGAAACTGAAAAGTCCTTAACCAAGTAGGCTAGAAGCTAGTACTAGATATCATTGTGGTCAAATTCTCAAATGTATCATATTTATTGAGAACATAAATCCGTACTTCGGTGGGGAATGAACCCACGCCCCCTGCCACACACCCTTGAGGTAAGTAGAAGTATGTCAATTTGTCAAACTTGCATCAAAAATCAAACAGAACGCTCAAAATTTCGCGGAATAACCAATCAGACAATCTAAATGCAAAACCGTCAATTTATATGGAACAGGAGAAGATGAAGAAAAAAAAAGGAAAGAAGAATATGAAAAAATAAATAAAGAGAAGGAAAGAAGAATACGAAGAACAAGAGGTAGATATAGAAGAAAAGGAAGTAATGCAAAACCGTCAATTTATATGGAACAGGAGAAGATGAAGAAAAAAAAAGGAAAGAAGAATATGAAAAAATAAATAAAGAGAAGGAGAGAAAAATACGAAGAACAAGAGGTAGATATAGAAGAAAAGGAAGTGGAGTAGAAGATGAAGACAAAAGGACAAAAAGAAGGAGAAGAAGATGTAGAGAGAAGAAAAGGAAGAGGAGAAGATGATTAAAGGAGAAGAAGATGATAAGAAAGGGAAAAAGACAAGAAGAAGACGACGAATAAAAAAGAAAATAAAAGAAATGAAGGAAAAAGAAGAGAATACACAAAAGAAGAATGACAAAGTGAATAAAAAGAAAATTGAGAAGGAGAAGAAGGGGGCGGTAAAGAAAGACTTGGGATTAAAACGAGAATACTCATACCAGAACAGACTAACTAGCAACTTGTCTGGTGATTCGTAGAACCAAGGTTCAAAAGTCACGTCAATGGAAAATTGCTACACAAAAAGCAGCTGTCACAAAAGAGCAGTGACCAGTGTTATTATAGGGTTAGGTTAAACTCAAAAAGGAGCTGTCACAAAAGAGCAGTGACCAGTGTTACTATAGGGTTAGGTTAAACTCAAAAAGGAGCTGTCACAAAAGAGCAGTGACCAGTGTTACTATAGGGTTAGGTTAAACGCAAAAAGGAGCTGTCACAAAAGAGCAGTGAAAAGTGTTATTATAGGGTTAGGTTAAACTCAAAAAGGAGCTGTCACAAAAGAGCAGTGACCAGTGTTATTACAGGGTTAGGTTAAACACAAAAAGGAGCTTTCTTTTTCATTGTTGTGGAATAATTACAAAGCTCAAGCCGACTTTTAGGGCTGTTTTCCCCTACACCCAAGTTTTAGAGTGGACTTTTTGTGTACGGAGTTAAGCTGAATCTGGAGAACTTTCGCGTTAATAATAAAGTCAATTTTATGCAAGACAGCCTTGTTAGCTTAGAAGGAGGCACTCCTGCCTTGTAAACATTAGGTCGAGGGGTTTGATTCCCGCCCGCGGCGGACCTTATCCTAAACAAATGAGGTTCGTTCTCGGAACGGCAGGCTTTAATAATAATAACTAAGTAATTAATTAATGGTACATTCCTCGATATTTTCTACCTTCACCTTGAATATTATCCAACTATGTTCAGAACCTTCTAACCTTTACAGTCATATTATCCGACGAATTTAATTTAAATTTCCAATAGATATAAAACGGCAGGACGTGAACTGCATTTTGAAATTCATTGCCATCATTGAGAGAAAAAAAGAAGGAGAAGGAAAAAAGAAGAGAATACACAAAAGAAGAATGACAAAGTGAATAAAAAGAAAATTGAGAAGGAGAAGAAGGGGGCGGTAGGGAGGGAGGGAGAGAGAGTCAGACAACACGAAGCGAATACAATAGTCCGTCCACTATACCTTTTATTATTAGTAATAATAAAGGAAGGACGGACTAAAAAACAAGACAAGGAGAAAAACCCGGGGTATTAAGCTTGTACTTTTCCAATCTTATTACCACGCAGAGGACGGGAGAAAAAAATGTAATTATTTCTCCCTACATGAAGAACAAGGCATAAAGGAGAGAAAAAAAAAAACGGAGAAAGGGAGGGTGTGGAAGACACACACAGTAACTTGAAAAAGCTTTCAAATGTGGAAGAGACAGCGGGAAAAAAATGGACCATGAACGTGAGACGTTAAGGTCGACAGACAAAAAGATTTGAAACTTTTCATCTTGTTCTGCTATCTAAACAACTTGAAAAAGCTTTCAAATGTGGAAGAGACAGCGGGAAAAAAATGGACCATGAACGTGAGACGTTAAGGTCGACAGACAAAAAGCTTTGAAACTTGTCAGCTTGTTCTGCTATCTCAACAACAAAAATCAAGCAATAAGTGTAAACCGAACTTTGAAGGGAAGGTGAACTCTTGACAAGTTCGGGGAAAAGAAAAAGATTTAAGTAAATTCGACATCTTAACTACTAATCTCATTGCTTCGTTTAATTCAGTTTGACTTTTGTTCTGTTTCATTTACTTTTTCTTCCTCTTTCTCTCTTCTTTCCCCTCCTCTTCTTCTTCTTCTGTTCTCATTGTTTACTCTGTACAGTTTTCTATTTTACTTCTTCAAAAATCAAGCAATAAGTATAAACCGAACTTTGAAGGGAAGGTGAACTCTTGATGAGTTCGGGGAAAAGAAAAAGTAAATTCGACATCTCCACTACTAATCTTTCTTTTGTTGCGTATTGCATACTTAAATAGAAACACGGCATTCATAGAAAATTCTATAACACGTGTATACTAGACATCACTCTCTCCACTGATGAACCCTTTGTAGCGTATTGCATACTCAAATAGAAACAAGGCACTCATAAAAATTTATATGTAAACCGGACAGCTCCACTGATGAATCTTTTGTAGCGTATTGCATACTCAGATAGATAAACGGCGTTCATACAAAAGGACAAGAACTCAAAGGCTCTTTCTAGTAGTTGGTAGTCCACTCAACCTCTAGCTATCATCAACTCCCAGGCCAATTGCACCTCTGTGTAAAACATTGCTTCGTTTAATTCAGTTTGACTTTTGTTCTGTTTCATTTACTTTTTCTTCCTCTTTCTCTCTTCTTTCCCCTCCTCTTCTTCTGTTCTCATTGTTTGTTTACTCTGTACAGTTTTCTATTTTACTTCTTCTTCTTCTTCTTCGACTTTTTCTAGTTCGTTATTTTCTATTTTGTTTTTATTTTCAGTTCTTTTTTTTACTTTTGTTGTTGCGAAATTCCTTCTACCTCCCCCTCCCTCTATCTCTCTATCTCCCTCTCTCTCTTATCTTTTTCTTTTTCTCTCTCTCTCTTGCTCATCCATCTATTCTATTCCATTACTGGGTATAAAAGCACATCAAAAATTCAAAGGATGTTTAGACAAGAATGAGGTTGAAGGAGAAGATCGAGAAAGAGGAGGAGAGGGAGGAAAAGAAGAGAGAGAGAGAAGGGAGAAAGTATAAAAGAGAGGAAAAAATAAGGGAAGAAACACATAAATAACAACAATCTCAAAACAAAACTAAATGAAAACCAACTACAATCAAAACTAGTACCTAACTTTGAAGATTTTTTTTTTTACTTTCTATTTTTCTATAAAAAAATAATAAAAACAAAATAAAAATAGTCTGTTTGTTGCGATTGGCAGTTGCGTGGGATGATGTGTAAATTCTTGGGCCACCGTGGTTTTCGTGTTAAGGGAGATAATAGCAGAGGGGCGGGGTTCGATGTCCGATACCCTAAACAGCTAAACACTGAAGTTCTTTTTTTTTTATCCACGCCCATCCAAGAACGGAAAAGTTTGGACAAAAAATTTCCGCCCTCACCTCGTCGGGATTCGAAACCAGCACGACCAGATTGAGAGTCTGCCCTCTAGACCACTCAGCCACAGAGATTGACATGAAACAAAGTTTTGAAGTCAATCTGAATTTTGTACAGTTCTAAATTTCAACACCCTGTTTTTCATCGTATTATGGATTATACACCTGTCTCTCTCACACCTTCAATCTCCTATTAATATTATGTATTCCCTCTCCCTCTTCTCTCTCTCTCTTTCTCATACCTTTATCCTTTCTCTCACACACACCTTCAACCTCCTTTGTATATTCTCTCTCCTCTCTTTCTCACACCTTTAACCCATTAAATACTATGTATTCTCTCTCTCACGCCCCTGTCTCTCACTTCTCTCTCTCTCTCTCTCACTTCCCTGTCCCTCACTTCTCTCTCTCTCTCTCTCTCTGTCTCCCTCTTTCTCTCTCTCCACTTATATTTCAACATTATTTATTTCGATGCGTTTGTCTCTCATATGAAATAAATTGTCTCCCCACATACATGTGAGAGAAAGAAAGAGAGACGGAGGTGAGAGAAGTAAGGAGAAAGAGAGAGGTGGGGAGTGTAGAGAGAGAGAGAGGACCCCCCTATCTCTCTCTCTTTTATACCAGGTGATACTGTATAATCTGAGAATGAAAGTAAGGGAGAGAGAAGAAGAAGCAAAAGAAAAGGTAGAAATAGTTGTTCGGAAAGACCAATCGGAGAGAGAGAGAGGGAGAGAGAGAGAGGGAGAGAGAGAGAAAAGGTAGAAATAGTTGTTCGGAAAGACCAATCGGAGAGAGAGAGAGGGAGAGAGAGAGAGGGAGAGAGAGAGAGAGAGAGAGAGATAGATAAGGAGAACATCAATAGCACTTATGTACATATCTTGTCACAAAAGTTCATCGAAAGTTTTGAATTTCTCTCTCTCTCGCTCTCTCTCTTTACCTCTTCTCTCTCCTTCTCCTCCTTTTTCTCTTACCATTTTTCTTCTCCTTCTTCTTCCTTTTACCATTTCTGTCCTCCTCTTCCTTCTCATCCCAATTTCATATATTCTATGTACCTCCTCCTCCTCCACCTTTTCTAAGTACCTGTATTCTCTGCAATTCGAAGAAATTCACTCCGCTCTAATACTCTTATTCGTTTCTCTACTAATCTTCCCCCTCTCTTCCTTCAATTATATTATATTTCCCCTCTCTTCAATTAAATCTTTCCCCTCCCTTCAATTACACCTTCCCCTCCCTCCTCCTCCCTTTAAATATAATCAACTCTTTCAGTTTTGGGGAAAACTCAATTTATATCTTCAGACAGATACATGTCGGAAATTTGTTTCCATTGACTGGAGTTTTGTATGGTGCAATGCCTACAGACTGCAGCATTGTAATAATATGTACAATAATCTATGTACAACTATTTACATTGTAAATAGACGACCTAGCTACATATGTAGAGGAAATAAGGGATACGGAAATAAATAAAAAGGTATGCATGATGAAAATTTCTTAATCCCTGAGGTTCCCTGGGGTTCCCTGTTTTACTGAGTACTGATCTTGTGTAACAATGGTACCCACTACCCATACATTATTTTCAGTACCTATATGTATTGGTAATGTTAATGTACCTACTCATATAGAAGAAGAAGAAGAAGAAGAAGAAGAAGAAGAAGAAGAAGAAGAAGAAGAAGAAGAAGAAGAAGAATTGATGAAAAAGAAATTCAGGATTTTAATGAAATTATCAGTAAATGAGGTCACGAGAGGGGGTACCTTTACAGACTCTACACTAGCCGTAAACTGTAGACTCTACATTCTAAAAATCAAAGGTCAGAGGCTTACCTGTATTTATGACGATCAGCGGGATTAGTAGCCGAGGAGATTAATAACTGCAAGCAAACTCCCTGATGGTGGTCAGAAAACCGTACATTATCTGTAAAAGGGAAGAAAATGGGTGAAGAAAATGGAAAAGTGACGCAAAAAAATTTGGTTGATCTACGGCCAGCCACTCACTATCAGGTATACCTGATGAGCACACACACAAAATCAAAGGTCAGAGGCTTACCTGTATTTATGACGATCAGCGGGATTAGTAGCCGAGGAGATTAATAACTGCAAGCAAACTCCCTGCTGGTGGTCAGAAAACCGTACATTATCTGTAAAAGGGATGAAAATGGGTGAAGAAAATGGAAAAGTAACGCAAAAAAATTTGGTTGATCTACGGCCAGCCACTCACTATCTGGTATACCTGATACCGGATGAGCACACACACCATCATCATCAAGTAGACCTGACAGGTACGGCTGAAAAGGTCCGTCTGTCAGGTCCACCTGATCATTTGTACCAGTCGTCAGGACTATCTGATCAGGTCCACCTGTCAGGTCTACCTGATACCGGATGAGCACACTCACTATCAGATAGACCTGACAGGAACGGCTGAAAAGGTCCGTCTGTCAGGTCCACCTGATCATTTGGACCAGTCGTCAGGACTATCTGATCAGGTCCACCTGTCAGGTCTACCTGATACCTGATGAGCACACACACTATCAGATAGACCTGACAGGAACGGCTGAAAAGGTCCGCCTGTCAGGTCTACCTGATACCTGACGAGCACACATAATCAGGTCCACATTAGACATTTTTGGGGGGGGAGGGGGGGGAGAACAAAAAAGTTTCAGTTTTTTTTACATTTAGCTATTTTTCAGGGGTGGACCATTTAACTCTGTGTAGTTAACCGAAGGTGAAACAGATAATAAAAATAAAATAATACTAAAGTAGTAAAAATCAAACAAAAAGTCCAGCCTAAAAAATCTAGGAAAAATATTCCTGTAATTACCTATGTTATTTGAAAACGATGGCACCTTTATTATTTATTTTTTCTTCCTCTTCTTCTAAGAAGTCAATTCTGTAGCTTCCAGCAGGCTATACCACTTCCTATCTCAGTTCCCTGTAACCCGCTGAAGTTAAGCACCGTTGAGCGTGATTGGTATCTGGACGGATCACCTGGAAGCACATTCACAGTGTTGCCAACCCTGGCAGTTTTAGCCACTAGGCGAGGTTAACGCCGGAGGCGTTTTCTACCACCTAACCCTTAGAGCTCCATTATTATGTGGTCAAAATCTCAAATAAACGAGGATAAAATTCCATGCCTCGGCTGGGATCGAACCCACGCCCTCCTGTTTACCAGGCGAGCGTCTTGACCACTACGCTACCGAGGCAGGTACGCTACCGAGGCAGCTACGCTACCGAGGCAGGTTTATGTTACCTTGTTGCTACGAATGGCTAGGAGACCTTTGAAAAATCCAATTACACCACCAGAATAGGGAGGAAAATTGGAAAGGTTAGGTTTTCTAGGTGGAGACCTGAAATAAACTAGTCTCACAATGTCCTCTCTCCCGGTCGGTCTCTCTCTCTCTCTCTCTCTCTCTCTCTCTCTCTTTCTCTCCCTCATTTATCTCGACTAGAGTTGGATACAAATTTGTTTTCTTTTTCTTATTCCTCCTCCTCTTTTTCTTCTTTCTCATATAAATTGAAAATTCCAAACTATTATTACACCAACACCTAGGTGAGAGGATTTTCGTGTCCCAGGTATCAGGTATGCAATAAGAAAAGATTTCGCCGAAATCTAAATCGACAAAGTGGAGAGACATCATTGAAGAAATATAGAGCTATCTTCTCCCATAGAAGAGGCAAGATGAATGAATAAATCGATCCCGAGTTATGATCAACATTCCGCGACGAATCACGTTAAATCTTTTAGTATCTCACAAACAACCACCACTCTGAAATTGGGTCACCAAATGACGAACACTCTAATAACATCTCCAGCATTGCATATAGGAGAAGTGACTAGTGAATTCATCGACATTGCAAGGAGAAGAACTTTCAGTGCAGAACAAAAACACCCTACGCTAAGGCACTTACGGCAGGTCGCTAACGGGTTACAATCGGCTCAAAAGATGTAAGTCTGCCTTGGAATAAGGTTGGATATTTTGTTAAGGTTGAGGTGACACTAACTACTGTTGTCGCCAGACCTAATAGCAAATGGCCAGAGGAGAGCTAGGCTGACCATCCATCCAGAATGAAGATCTACTGGCTAAAGAGAAAACATGAAAAGAAGTAAGCATTGCGTGGTCCTCTGTAGGCCGAAAAAGAAATGGATGGGTGTCCATTTGGCCAATCGTGTGCATCTGGCCTTTAACAGCCCCACTCCTCCGACTTGAGCCTCGAATGGAGACGACGAAAGGAGGTTAAAACCCTCTAGACTGAACCCCTTGGGGTACGCGGGTGAAAAAAGGTTGAAAACCGCTATAATAGAAGAAAAGATATAAAAAACGAATACAAAGATGTAGAGAAAAAAAAAAGGCAAAAAGAATGAGTTTTGTAAATATTCATCAGCAAGGAAAAAGGAAAGAAATTAAAAGAAGGGAAAAAAATGGTTTTTCAAATGCAAAGAAGCATTTCTCTCCCCAAGTCGGGGATCTTGAGTTTTGTAAATATTCATCAGCAAGGAAAAAGGAAAGAAATTAAAAGAAGGGAAAAAAATGGTTTTTCAAATGCAAAGAAGCATTTATTTCTCTCCCCAAGCCGGGGATCCCGAGTTCAAATTAAAGAAAGACTTGGGATTAAAACGAGAATACTCATACCAGAACAGACTAACTAGCAACTTGTCTGGTGATTCGTAGAACCAAGGTTCAGAAGTAACGTCAATGGAAAATTGTTACAAAAAGGAGCTGTCACAGTTTGAGCAGTGACCAGTGTTATTGTAGGGTTAGGTTAAACGCAAAAAGGAGCTGTCACAAAAGAGCAGTGACCAGTGTTATTGTAGGGTATTATGGGGTTAGGTTAATCGCAAAAAGGAGCTGTCACAAAAGAGCAGTAACCAGTGTTATTATAGGGTTAGGTTAAACACAAAAAGGAGCTTTCTTTTTCATTGTTGTGGCTTCTGAATAATTACAAAGCTCAAGTCGACTTTTAGGGCTGTTTGCCCCTACACCCAAGTCTCAGATTGGACTTTTTGTGTACGGAACCTGGCGAACTTTTGGCGTTCATAAAAATTTGAATGTTATGCAAACCAGCCTAGTTAGCTTAGAATCCTTAGAAGGTTATTACACTCCTGCCTTGTAAGCACTGGGTTGTGGGTTTGATTCCCGCCAGGTGGGTCCGTGGGGGGGGGGGGGGGAGAAGGGAAAGAACTGAAAGAAGTAAAAGGGAAAGGGAGAAGGGAATGAGGGAGAAGATGAAAAGGAGGGGAAAATGGGAAAGAGAGGAAGACGGGAGGGAAAAAATGAGGGAAAGGAGGGGAAAATGGGAAAGAGAGGAAGATGGGAGGGAAAAAAAACGAGGGAAATGAAGATGAAAAGGAGGGGAAAGAGAGATTGGGAGGGAAAAAAAGAAGGGAGGGATGATTGTGGTGAAGAGGGAGTGCATATTTGATGGCAGAACCCGGTTTGAACTCATCACGGAGAGGAAAAAAATATAAATACAATATCAAAACCCACATTTCTGCAACGTGAACTTTTCTTCGTGGTATGAAACCCCCCGTCCTACCTAGAGACAAGATACAAAAGAACATAACGATATAATAGAACAGCGATTTTCAACCAGGGATACGCGAGAGACACTCCAGGGGTACGCGAAAAAGAATCGAGTAATGGCGGACAACCCACATTTCTGCAACGTGAACTTTTCTTCGTGGTATGAAACCCCCCGTCCTACCTAGAGACAAGATACAAAAGAACATAACGATAGATATAATAGAAGAGCGATTTTCAACCGGGGATACGCGAGAGACACTCCAGGGGTACGCGAAAAAGGATCGAGTAATGGCGGACAAAAGAATAACAAAAGGAAAGGTTGAATATGGACGGCTTATCAGTGCAGTAGCTAGGCCGCGGGTTCGATTCTCGCCCGGGGCGGATTTAATCCTGATGGGATAATGTTCGTTCTCGGAACGGCTGGCTTTCTCCTATCCTGTCTTCCTTCTCTCTTCGATTTCGGGACGATAAGACCATAGCAGTTACAGTTCCTCTGTCAAACCTCTTTAAAAAAAAAAAAAAAAAAAAATAGCAAAAGGAAAGGTTGAATATTGACGGCTTATCAGTGCAGTATAGGCCAAAAAAGTACTGAATTTGACCTCAAGGTACTGAATTTTTTTCAAAATGTATTGATTGTGTTTAGAACTCAGTAGTAATGGTTCACATCAACCTAGGTATGGGTACCCGGTACTCATTATGATGGTGGCGGGGGTACGTGAGATTAAATCCGGGTACCCAAGGGGTACGCGGGTGAAAAAAGGTTGAAAACCGCTATAATAGAAGAAAAGATATAAAAAACGAATACAAAGATGTAGAGAAAAAAAAAAAGGCAAAAAGAATGAGTTTTGTAAATATTCATCAGCAAGGAAAAAGGAAAGAAATTAAAAGAAGGAAAAAAAAAATGGTTTTTCAAATGCAAAGAAACATTTCTCTCCCCAAGCCCGGGATCCCGAGTTCAAATTAAAGAAAGACTTGGGATTAAAACGAGAATTACTCATACCAGAACAGACTAACTAGCAACTTGTCTGGTGATTCGTAGAACCAAGGTTCAGAAGTCACGTCAATGGAAAATTGCTACAAAAAGGAGCTGTCACAGTTTGGGCAGTGACCAGTGTTATTGTAGGGTTAGGTTAAACGCAAAAAGGAGCTGTCACAAAAGAGCAGTGACCAGTGTTATTTTAGGGTTAGGTTAAACTCAAAAAGGAGCTGTCACAAAAGAGCAGTGACCAGTGTTATTATAGGGTTAGGTTAAACGCAAAAAGGAGCTGTCACAAAAGAGCAGTGAAAAGTGATATTATTATAGGGTTAGGTTAAACTCAAAAAGGAGCTGTCACAAAAGAGCAATGACCAGTCATTGTTGTGGCTTCTGAATAATTACAAAGCTCAAGCCGACTTTTAGGGCTGTTTGCCCCTACACCCAAGTCTCAGAGAGGACTTTTTGTGTACGGAACCTGGCGAACTTTTGGCGTCCATAAAAATGTGAATGTTATGCAAACCAGCCTAGTTAGCTTAGGATCCTTAGAAGGTTACACTCCTGCCTTGTAAGCGCTAGGTTGTGGGTTTGATTCCCGCCAGGGGCGAACTTGGCGAACTTTATACTAAACAAATGAGGTTTGTTCTCGGAACGGCAGAATTTAATAACTTGGTAATGAATTCATAGTACATTCATCGTATAGATATTTTCTACGTTCACCTTGAATATTATCCAACTATCTTCAGAACCTTCTAACCTTTACAGTCATATTATCCGAGGAATTAAATTTAAATTTCCAATAGATATAAAACGGCAGGACGTGCATTGCATTTTGAAATTCATTGCCATCATTGAGAGAAAAAAAGAAGGAGAAGAATACACAGAAGAAGAAGAAGAATACAAAGAAGAAGAGAAGAAGAAGAAGAAGAAGAAGAAGAAGAAGAAGAAGAAGAAGAAGAAGGAGGAGGAGGAGGAGGAGGAGGAGGAGGAAGAAGAATTGATGAAAAAGAAATTCAGGATTTTAATGAAATTATCAGTAAATGAGGTCACGAGAGGGAGTACCTTTACAGGCTCTACACTAGCTGTAAACTGAAGAATCTACATTTTAAAAATCAAAGGTCAGAGCCTTACCTGTATTTATGACGATCAGCGGGATTAGTAGCCGAGGAGATTAATAACTGCAAGCAAACTCCCTGATGGTGGTCAGAAAACCGTACATTATCTGTAAAAGGGAAGAAAATGGAAAATTAACGTAAAAAAATTGGTTTATCTACGGCCAGCCACTCACTATCTGGTATACCGGATGAGCACACACACCATCAAGTAGATATTTGAAAATCACGGGTATCAAAGGGTTAGTCAGGGCTGTCAAAATAGCACAGAAAATACCTTTAGCTTTGAAATCACAAGTTAGTACATATTCGAAATTCAAAGTCTTTAATATTGTTAATATTTGCTCTGGAATGAAGACTTGAAGGAAACAGATAGCAGGATGAAAAGGAAGAGGAGAAAGAGGAGGAGGAGGAGGAGGAGGAGGAGGAGGAGAAAGAGGAAGAGGAGGAGTATTTGAAAATCACGGGTATCAAAGGGTTAGTCAGGGCTGTCAAAATAGCACAGAAAATACCTTTAGCTTTGAAATCACAAGTTAGTATTCGAAATTCAAAGTCTTTAATATTGTTAATATTTGCTCTGGAATGAAGACTTGAAGGAAACAGATATAGCAGGATGAAAAGGAGGAGGAGGAGAAAGAGAAAGAGGAGAAAGAGGAAGAATTAGTATTCGAAATTCAAAGTCTTTAATATTGTTAATATTTGCTCTGGAATGAAGACTTGAAGGAAACAGATAGCAGGATGAAAAGGAGGAGGAGAAAGAGAAAGAGGAGGAGGAGAAAGAGGAAGAGGAGGAGAAGAAAGAACGTTTCCTTTTCCAAAGGAAGACAAGGTAGAAGGAGAAGAAATAAGAGAGGCACAAGGAGGAACACAATAAGTGGGTATTCCCCCTCCCAAACACAATATTGGTGGGTATTCCCCCCAAACACAATAATGGTGGGTATTCCCCCCCAAACACAATATTGGTGGGTATTCCCCCCAAACACAATATTGGTGGGTATTTCCCTCGGTTTGTTCTCATTATTGTATCGAGCCGGAAGTTTTCTCTCAAATGTTTGATGCCGTCAGCCATGACAGCTTTCCGGAAAGAGGGAGGGGAGCGAGCGAGGAGGGGAATTGAGAGAAAAGGAGGAGGAGGAAGGGGGAGGAAGAAGAGAATTAGAAGAAATAATAGGGGAGAAAGGAGGAGCGAACGGAGGGGGATTGAGAGACTAGGAAGAGGAGGATGAGGAAGAGAAGGATGAGGAAGAGAAGGATGAGGAAGAGAATTTGAAGAAATAATAGGGAGGAGAAAAGAGGGATAAGGAGAAAGAGAGAGAAGAGGGGAGGGTAAGAGAAAGAGGGAGAGAGTTTAAGATGAGTGTTTCACTGCCGTTTTTATTTCTTAGCAATGAAACCGACTCCTGTGGTCTGTGTCGTAGTATGCCTCTTATCCGGTGGGAAATATCCCATTTATGTAGGTGCTGGGTCAATTTATATTTATTTTAATTGGAACCCTTTAGTTTATTGAATTTGTGTACATAATAAAATTATGTGAGAAGTTAATTGGTAGTGAAGGGGGAAAGCGTTAAAACAAGGAAGAGAAAGAAAGAGAGGGAGAGAGGAAAAGAGAGATAGAAGGAGGTAGAAAGAGGAAAAGAGAGAGGTGTTTGTAGGGGAGGGGAGGGAGGAAGCTTTCTCCTTATAGGAAGTTCTATTCGATAGCAATTATCATTTATCTTTTTGGTCTATATGTACTGGGTTAACCCCTTCATTTATGTAGGTGCTGGGTCAATTTATATTTATTTTAATTGGAACCCTTTAGTTTATTGAATTTGTGTACATAATTATGTACCAAGAATTCTAACCAATAAAGAGTCTATTGACAATGTCTTCTTTGATTTTTGATGAAATTTGGTTGAGAATTTTCTCATTAAATTTTACGTGGGACCCGCAAATGCTATAGGTATAGGAAATCATTTCTTGACTAAGGTCAGCTACTCAATATCAGGTACACCTGATCAGGTCCGCCTGTCAGGTCTACCTGATAGTGTGTGTGGCCATCAGGTATCAGGTAGACCTGATAGTGGCTGGCCCGAGTTCAGAGAACCAGTAGTTATATTCACATAAACACCCATAGCGTTAGGTAACATGCAGAAAGGACCTTCAGTGCCTCATTTTTAAAGTCTGGGCCGCAGCTCGTATGTAGCCAAAAAACTCGCATTCAAATTATGCATGCTTAAAGAGAGAAAAAAAACTGGTATAGGTACAGAACATAACGAGAGGGAAAAAAAGGGAAAAAAACCCCGAGATATGGGTATGGTGAAGGGAAAGTGGGAAAGATACAGTGTGTATCAGAAATCCTTCCCTTATAACTTGTGAATGTGTGAGAAACTGAAAATTTTTGAATTGTTTCTGAAGATGTGGAAATGGAAAGGACTAATGGCCAAGGTGATTTCAAAACCAGATTTGATAAGTGATCCACCCCTTTCCCTCAAAAAGAGGTATTTTCTTGAAGGGAAAAATTTGATTTTTCGAGAAATTTAGGGTTACAAAAAAGGAATCACATAAGTGCAGTATTTTCCTTGGAGATTAGGGATATGAACTTTAAAAAAATGCATGTGTTCTCATCTAAAATTCTCGAGCAGTGGAAAGGGGTTTCTCACACCAAAATTTCCAAGGGGTCCGTAAACATTTCTGAAACATACTGTATAGAGGGAAAAAAGGAAGAGATGGAATGGACGAGGGATAAAAAGGGAAATATAGACTGGGAGAGGGAAAGGAGGGAGGAATATGAAGGAGAGAGGGAGTGTTGTGAGGGGAAATACGCAGGCGTGGGAAAGTTTTCTTGCCTTTTTTGGGTGGGGGGAAACAAAAAGTTTCGGGTTTTTTTTTATATTTTGCTATTTTTCAGGGGTGGACCCCCATTTAACTCTGTGTAGTTTAAGCCGAAGGTGAAAACAGATAATAAAAAATAAAAGTAGTAAAGTAGTAAAAAATAAAACAAAAAGCGTTTCCAGCCTAAAAAAATCTAGGAAAAATATTCACTGTATAGGTACTGATGTTATTTTGAAAATACGATTTTGTGTGGCCGTCGCCTTATTATTGATATGTTTCTTCTTCCTCTCTTCTAACGGAAGTCAATTCTGTAGCTCCAGCAGGCTATACCACATCCTATCTCAGTTCCTTGTAACCATCGGCTGAGTTACAGCACTCGTTGAGCGCATGATTTGGTATGTCTAAGGACGGATCACCTGGAGGCAGTGAAGTCAGAGCAGTGCTTGCACAAAACTGTTGCCAACCCTGGCAGTTTTTTCAAGGGTGAAAGAAAAGGAGGAGGAAGACGATTTCTTTCCTACTTATATATATTATGATTATATATTATTTTTTTATTCTCGAAAATATTAAAATAACACGGGAAGAAAAATAACTTTCCCCATCTTTCTCTGCCTCTCCCGCCCTCTTCTCTCCTCTCCTTCTCCTTTCTCTCTCTCTCTCTCTCTCTCTCTTTTCTCTGTCTCTCATTCTGAGGATTTTTTTTTTAGAAAAAACACAAGGGTATACAAGGGTCATAAATGCGGTAATTTATGTATTGCCATCTTCAAAAGTTTGAGACCAAAATTGGACCTGGGACACCAAATTTCAAGGATCGACGTGTCTTGATTCAAGGAACTCAAAATTTCAAAGTTCATCAAAATCGGACCAGGCAATTGCGAGTTATAGCGGACCAAATAAACACACACACAAACATCTAAACCAAATGCAAAATGGTCGAGTTAAAACATAGACCTTCACTTCGTTCGGTCAATAATAAAAACAAACAAAACACATTACCCTTTTCTGTCTTCTAGGATCCATTTAGCAACGCTATATAGATATCAAAACATAAATGGGCTAAAGTTCAAATAACAGGTGTAACTAACTTGCTGTAGGAGTACAATATGTTTTTAACTTTCTAAGGAGTAAGGAGTCTGAAATACTAAGGAGTAAGGAGTTAAGGAGATGTGATTATAATAAGTACCTTTCAAAAAACCGTGATATCCCCCCCCCCCAAAAAAACACTTCGTGTTGAAAATTGAACGCCAAGGAATTGTTTTTTCTTTTTCTTTTTTTACTTTTTTACATTTTTAAAATGAAAGAGTTTTAAAAAGTAGGTAGTTGCTATAAAATAACTGCCAGCATCTCCTTTATGCATCTTCATTTCGTCTCGTTTTAGGTTGTTATAGAATCTGGTGCGTATAATGATTCAGATAAAAATAATTGATGCACCAAGTTTTATATTGCTTCGACCTTTACACACCTCTGTAAGCCAAAAAGTATCAAAAGAAAAAAAAAAAAAAGATCCTTCTCCAAAAAGGGGTCCGAACAGGATTTTTCCACGGAAATCCTCCCCTCTTTCCATCCCCTTCTCTTCTCTCGAATTAATTAATGATTAGGAACAAAACTGAAACCTTCAATTAAACATGAAAGAAAAAAAAAAAACATAAAAGAAAAATGGAGGGAGAAAAAGGAAGAGGGAAGGAGAGATAAAAAGAGAAAGAAAAGTGAGAATGCATGAGATGAAAGAGAACAAGCTGGGCCCGTCCCTCCGGGAACTTTTTAGCTCGTAGTTTATTCGATCGTGGTTAAAGAAAATCAATACTAGTCCAAAAGCATACCGACCAACGACGTTTGGGGTTAGGCTATGCTCGGATCAATTTTTCCCCCTATCTTTTCATATCCTAGCAAAGCTTAACCCGCCAGCCTAGTTAGCTTAGTTGGTAGTGCGTCTGCCTTGTAAGCGCTAGGCCGCGGGTTCGATTCCCGCCCGGGGCGGGGATAATGTTCGTTCTCGGAACGGCTGGCTTTCCTCCTATCCTGTCTTCCTTCTCTCTTCGATTTCGGGACGATAAGACTTCTACCTTGTAAGCGCTAGGCCGCGGGTTCGATTCCCGCCCGGGGCGGATTTTATCCTGATGGGATAATGTTCGTTCTCGATGGAAGCGCTAGGCCGCGGGTTCGATTCCCGCCCGGGGCGGATTTTATCCTGATGGGATAATGTTCGTTCTCGGAACACCTAGGCCGCGGGTTCGATTCCCGCCCGGGGCGGATTTTATCCTGATGGGATAATGTTCGTTCTCGGAACGGGTTATAAGCGCTAGGCCGCGGGTTCGATTCCCGCCCGGGGCGGATTTTATCCTGTAAGCGCTAGGCCGCGAGTTCGATTCCCGCCCGGGGCGGATTTTATCCTCATGGGATAATGTTCGTTCTCGGAACGGCTCGCGCTAGACCCGGGTTCGATTCCCGCCCGGGGCGGATTTTATCCTGATGGGATAATGTTCGTTCTCGGAACGGCTGGCTTTCGTCCTACGGCATAAATTAAGTTAAGGTTCAGCCAGCCTAGCTAGCTTAGTTGGTAGTGCGTCTGCCTTGTAAGCGCTAGGCCACTGGTTCGATTCCCGCCCGGGGCGGATTTTATCCTGATGGGATAATGTTCGTTCTCGGAACGGCTGGCTTTCTCCTATCTTGTCTTCCTTCTCTCTTCGATTTCGGGACGATAAGACCATAGAAGTTACAGTTCCCTCTGTCAAACCTCTTAAAAAAAAGCCTAACCCAGTACATAAACACAAACCGAAGCTGTGACTGCGAATTAGCTAGCTTAGGCTAGCCACTCACTATCAGATAGACCTGACAGGTATACCTAATCAGGTCCGCCTGTTAAGTGTACCTGATACGTTATGAGCACACAAACTATCAGGTAAACCTGACAGGTATCTGATAGTGAGTGGCTGGCCTTAACAACACCCGAGTAGAAGGAACGTAATAATAAACCTCATCTGTTTAAGACAAAGTCCGCCCCGGGCGGGAATCAAACCCGCGATATAGCGCTTAATGTGCCCAATGTATTATGTATAAGAGAGGAAGAAAAGGAGAACAACGAGAACGAGCAAAAGGGAGAAAAGCGAGAAAGAGAAGAGGGAGGAGGGGAATAAGGAGGAATAAAATTAGGAGAAAATTTTTAAATGGTTTGAAGGGGAGAATATACTTTACAGAGGGGGAGAGAAGGAGGAGGAGGAGGGAAATTAAATGGAATGGAAAGAAAAGTCAAAATATCAAGAGACACTTTGAAGATCAAGTGAGAGCAAACGAAGATGGAAAAAAGGGAAGGGGAGAGAGAGATTGAAATTAGGAAACTAGTGAAATGGAACTAACAGATTCGGGAACAGATGAACAGATACATGTCGGAAATTTGTTTCCATTGACTGGAGTTTTGTATGGTGCAATGCCTACAGACTGCAGCATTGTAATAATATGTACATTATACAATAATCTATGTACAACTATTTACATTGTAAATAGACTATCTAGCTACATATGTAGTGGAAATAAGGGATACGGAAATAAATAAAAAGGTATGCGTGATGAAAATTTCTTAATCCATGAACTCCCTGGGGTTCCCTGTTTTACTGAGTACTGATCTTGTGTAACAATGGTACCCACTACCCGTACATTATTTTCAGTACATGTATTGGTAATGTACCTACTCATATGTACGTATTATAGATGAAAAAAAAAGAGAGAAATGTACGGGGAATAAAACTTATTATGGGAATTTATGCGAGTATATCAAATGCATGTCACAAATCAAAGTTTACGTACGAGTATGTGACATTCTGAAAATTCCATGTGGTGTTTAACTGTTTATGTAGATAGGTAGGTGCCAATTTACGAGGGAGTGTATCAAAGGTACGTTACAAATCAAAGTTAATCACGAACAGATGAAATGGAACTCTTATTATTCGTAAGGGTTTATTAGAGGGGGATAAATATGGCCCCATTTGGGTCTTAATTTTGAGGCTTCAAGGCCGGCCCTGACACACACTATGCAAATGGGGGCAAATATTTTCTAGCAACATACAAAGTTAGTACCGCCATATTTACGCAATATCCAGGTGGATATTTATTGAAGGGACACTGATTAAATTGAGATGATCAGCTCTCTCGAAATTCAGATACAGATACATGTCGGAAATTTGTTTCCATTGACTGGAGTTTTGTATGGTGCAATGCCTACAGAATGCAGCATTGTAATAATATGTACAATAATCTATGTACAGTATACAATAACCTATGTACAACTATTTACATTGTAAATAGACTATCTAGCTACATGTGTAGAGGAAATAAGGGATACGGAAATAAATAAAAAGGTATGCGTGATGAAAATTTCTTAATCCATGAACTCCCAGAACTCCCTGGGGTTCCCTGTTTTACTGAGTACTGATCTTGTGTAACAATGGTACCCACTCCCACTACCCGTACATTATTTTCAGTACATGTATTGGTAATGTACCTACTCATATGTACGTATTATAGATGAAAAAAAAAAAAAATGAGAAATGTACGGGGAATAAAACTTACTATGGGAATTTATGCGAGTATATCAAATGTACGTCACAAATCAAAGTTAATGATGTACGAGTGTGTGACATTTTGAAAATTCCATGTGGTGTTTATGTACATAGGTAGGTGGTACCTATTTACGAGGGAGTGTATCAAAGGCATACTAAAAATCCAAGTTATGTGTCATCTACATATTTGAAATGTCCATGTGGTCTTTATGAAGGTAGGCTATAACTAGGTATTTTCTATTTACAATTTTTAAGAATGATTAGGTTCATCAAAGGCACGTTAATCAATGTTCATGTCAATCAATGTTCATGTCATCTATTTACCAGCCCCACTAGCTCAGAGGTAGGACGTTGGACTCGAAATCTGTGGAACTAGGGTTCGACTCCCAGTAGCAACATACAAAGTTAGTACCGCCATATTTACGCAATATCCAGGTGGATATTTATTGAAGGGACACTGATTAAATTGAGATTTTTTTCCTTACCTCATACAAATCCTGTGGTAAACAGTGAGTATCACAGATGTTTTGAGCACATGTATAACTTTAATTTATAAACTTTGTACAATGCAATTTATCAAATTAACGTCAAAATAATAGCAGATTCCTGTTGCAACAGTAATTGATGTTTCTCATTGTTTTACTAACTCGGTTATTACCTACTTGCTTGGCTTTTTAAGATATAAAAACAGCTTTGAATTCTGTAGATTTTTTTTTTTCAATATCATTAACCAATTAAAAACTACTACCTAAAATGATCTGGCCAATCGAACCAACCAACCTAAACTGACAACGACCTTAGATGTTAGCAGTTAGTTCCCCTTTTTTAAAAAAGTGGCGCACAAAAATTAATTATTAAGGAATTCTACATTTATTTGTTTTTATTTTTTTGCTCACTTGAATTGAAAAAAAAGACACGTAATTCACGAAAATCAACCGGAATTAGCGAGCAACGAACAACGAAAAACCACACCGAAATTTGATAACATTCGATTTTGAACTGCCGAAAACTAATTGAAAATTTGAGCTCAAAAACAGTATTGCCGATACCGAGAACCTACTGAAAACTTGATCTGAAAACCAGAACTGCCGAAAACCTACTAAAATTTTGCAGTTCAAAAATAGGACTGCCGAAAACCGACTGAAAATATTCAGCTCAAAAACAGAACTACCGGGTAAGTACTATATTTCACGGTCCGCAATCTACTGTGATCTTTTTCTCACGAAAATTCGCCCGAAAATATTTCGCGCGCACCGTTGTCCCGTTTCCGAAAGCGATCGGTAGCGCAAACGTCCGTTGTTGGCGGGCGTCAGACCAGTATCTGGGGATAGAAAGCAAACGAGATGTTACGAATGAGGCAGACAAGACGCAGGAACGGCGCGGGCGGCTCGGGGGTGACCCCCCAAAAATCTCCCGGTGTTGCCGAGTTGCGTCCCGTGTACATTTTATGATTTTTTTAAGATGAGTGTTTCACTGCCGTTTTTATTTCTTAGCAATGAAACCGACTCCTGTGGTCTGTGTCGTAGTATGCCTCTTATCCGGTGGGAAATATCCCATTTATGTAGGTGCTGGGTCAATTTATATTTATTTTAATTGGAACCCTTTAGTTTATTGAATTTGTGTACATAATTATGTACCAAGAATTCTAACCAATAAAGAGTCTATTGACAATGTCTTCTTTGATTTTTGATGAAATTTGGTTGAGAATTTTCTCATTAAATTTTACGTGGGACCCGCAAATGCTATAGGTATAGGAAATCATTTCTTGACTAAGGTCAGCTACTCAATATCAGGTACACCTGATCAGGTCTACCTGATAGTGTGTGTGGCCACCAGGTATCAGGTAGACCTGATAGTGGGTGGCCCGAGTTCAGAGAACCAGTAGTTATATTCACATAAACACCCATAGCGTTAGGTAACATGCAGAAAGGACCTTCAGTGCCTCATTTTTAAAGTCTGGGCCGCAGCTCGTATGTAGCCAAAAAACTCGCATTCAAATTATGCATGCTTAAAGAGAGAAAAAAAACTGGTATAGGTACAGAACATAACGAGAGGGAAAAAAAGGGAAAAAAACCCCGAGATATGGGTATGGAAAGCCAGGGGGTGAAGGGAAAGTGGGAAAGACACAGTGTGTATCAGAAATCCTTCCCTTATAACTTGTGAATGTGTGAAAAACTGAAAATTTTTGAATTGTTTCTGAAGATGTGGAAATGAAAAGGACTCTAGGGCAAGGTGATTTCTAAACCAGATTTGATAAGTGATCCACCCCTTTCCCTCAAAAAGAGTTATTTTCTTGAGGGGAAAAATTTGATTTTTCGAGAAATTTAGGGTTACAAAAAAGGAATCACATAAGTGCAGTATTTTCCTTGGAGATTAGGGATATGAACTTTAAAAAAATGCATGTGTTCTCGTCTAAAATTCTCGAGCAATGGAAAGGGGTTTCTCACACCAAAATTTCCAAGGGGTCCGTAAACATTTCTGAAACATACTGTATAGAGGGAAAAAAGGAAGAGATGGCTCTCTCTCTCTCTCTCTCTCTCTCTCTCTCTCTCTCTCTCTCTCTCTCTTTCTCTGTCTCTCATTCTGAGGATTTTGTGTTTTTTGAAATCACTCTCTTTCCCTTCATTCTCAAATAATTATAATACATTCCTAATTGTACATAAATTCGAGTATTGAAGAATAAGGGTCTCTCTCTTTTTCTCTTTTCCTCCCTTTTTGAAATAAGTAGGCCACATTTCATAGAGTGAACTGTAACAAAGGAGGTATTATCGTCGCAAAATCGAGGAGAGAGAGCAGGTCAGAAAAAAGCCAGTCGTTCCTAGAACGCAGAATCTGTTTAAGGTTAAAGGACTATTCGGGTAGGCTGAACTAGGATTCTTCTATTCTACTCTAAAATAGACCATTAAGGCCCGAATTATTTCCCGAACATAAATGGGCTAAAGTTGAAATTGGACCTGGGACACCAAATTTCAAGGATCGACGTGTCTTGATTCAAGGAACTCAAAATTTCAAAGTTCATCAAAATCGGACCAGGCCATCACGAGTTATAGCGGAACTAATAAACACACACACACAAACATCTAAATCTAAACCAAATGCAAAATGGTCGAGTTAAAACATAGACCTTCACTTTGTTCGGTCAATAATAAAAAACAAACAAAACACATTACCCTTTTCTGTCTTCTAGGATCCATTTAGCAACGCCTACAGGTACCTGGACAGGTAACTACCTACAGGTTCCTGGAAGTTCTTCTAATTGATCGTTTCTGAGTACCCACTACCCAGAGGCACCCTCCTCCCTTCCAGATATTAATGATTCTATCCTCTGCCCATGAAGGATTTTGCAGCTATGAAGGGGACTAGGGAAAGATATTGTAAATCTGAAGGAAAAGAGACAACTGTAGGAGTACAATATGTTTTTAACTTTCTAAGGAGTAAGGAATCTGAAATACTAAGGAGTAAGGAGTTAAGAAGAAATGTTTATATAACAGGTGTAAGTAACTTACTGTAGGAGTACAATATGTTTTTAACTTTCTAAGGAGTAAGGAATCTGAAATACTAAGGAGTAAGGAGTTAAGAAGAAATGTTTATAAAAAACATAAATGGGCTAAAGTTCAAATAACAGGTGTAACTAACTTGCTGTAGGAGTACAATATGTTTTTAACTTTCTAAGGAGTAAGGAATCTGAAATACTAAGGAGTAAGGAATCTGAAATACTAAGGAGTAAGGATTTAAGAAGAAATGTTTATAAGTACCCATTCATATACATGGTAACGAATAGGCCTTCCGTGCTTGAAATATAAATTGGCTATTAATTTCTGAACAGGTAGGTGAAATTGGGAGTGCTTTTGGCAAGAGAATTGGGGAATAATGGAGGTAGGGGGAGGAAGATAAGAGAGGAGGAGAAGGAAGCGGGAGAGAAAGAAAAGAAAAAGATGAGAATAAAAAGGAGAAGAAAGAGGATGAAAAGAAGGAAAATAATAAAAGAAGAGGAGGAAGCAGGAGAGTAGGAAAGAAAAATGAGGAGACGGAAAAAAAATAAGATGGGAAGGGGAGAAAGAGAGGAAGAAAATAAGGAGGAAGAAAAGGAGAACAACGAGAACGAGCAAAAGGGAGAAAAGCGAGAAAGAGAAGAGGGAGGAGGGGAATAAGGAGGAATAAAAGTAGAAGGAGAAAATTTTAAATGGTTTGAAGGGGAGAATATACTTGACAGAGGGGAAGAGAAGATAGGCCTGCCGTGCTTGAAATATAAATTGCCTATTAATTTCTGAACAGGTAGGTGGAATTGGGAGTGCTTTTGGCAAGAGAATTGGGGAATAATGGAGGTAGGGGGAGGAAGATAAGGGAGGAGGAGGAGAAGGAAGCGGGAGAGAAAGAAAAGAAAAAGATGAGAATAAAAAGGAGAAGAAAGAGGATGAAAAGAAGGAAAATAATAAAAGAAGAGGAGGAAGAGGAAGAAGCAGGAGAGTAGGAAAGAAAAATGAGGAGACGAAAAAAAATAAGAAACATGGGAAGGGGAGAAAGAGAGGAAGAAAAGGAGAACGAGAACGAGCAAAAGGGAGAAAAGCGAGAAAGAGAAGAGGGGAGTAAGGAGGAATAAAAGTAGAAGGAGAAAATTTTTAAATGGTTTGAAGGGGAGAATATACTTTACAGAGGGGGAGAGACAAAAAAAAAAAAAAAAAAAAAAAAAAAAAAAAAAAAAAACAGCCAGGCAGACAGACAGATAAACAAACAAACAAACAAACAAACAAACTGTTACTTTATACGAGGAAAATTCATCTTCTTCTCCATCGCAATGATTGTGACCCGTGAGCGATCTGTTTATCTTAAAACATAATAATCTCAGTGTAAAGTGATGAGCTGAGTGATGGTAACAAAATTCAAATGCGATGCAGACGACTCGAAAATCTGGATGCAATATCCACCAGTGGTGTAGTTTGTCAACTTACTTATTTACTTTCCATGTTCGGATCACCATATTGTCAGATCTTATGTTTTCAGTACGTGGTAACGATCACTCCTTCGTCTTCGATTGTTCCGCATTCGCATCTGTCCTCTTCTGCTAAAATCCTGACAGTTTTTCACCTGAAGAACTCGCTTAAAAGCGCTTTATAAGACCTTCACCGATAATACACTAAATGTACTACTTAAATCCTTCGGGTTGAACATTTTTGCAAATTTTTCATCAAAATCTGATCAATTTTTTGAGATTTCCACAAAGCTTGCTAACAAAATAGTAAAGCTTGAGCGCGAAGGGCATCCACTCGTAAATTTTTTGTAGCCAAAACCAAATGTCAGCCCAAAGCAATCACCTAGGGCTAGGGCTGATTGAAATGCAATATCCACCAGTGGTGTAGTTTGTCAACTTACTTATTTACTTTCCATGTCCGGATCACCATATTGTCAGATCTTATGTTTTCAGTACGTGGTAACGATCACTCCTTTGGCGCTTACTGTCTGCAGGTCTTCCAGGATGCAAGGTTCTGGGAGACTGGGACGGGACAAGAGATGGGCTTCGTCTTGGATTGTTCCGCATTCGCATCTGTCCTCTTCTGCCAAAATCTTGACAGTTTTTCACCTGAAGAACTCACTTAAAGGCGCTTTATAAGACCTTCACCGATAATACACTAAATGTACTACTTAAATCCTTTGGGTTGAACATTTTTGCAAATTTTTCATCAAAATCTGATCAATCTTTTGAGATTTCCACAAAGCTTGCTAACAAAATAGTAAAGGTTGAGCGCGAAGGGCATCCACTCGTAAAATTTTTGTAGCCAAAACCAAATGTCAGCCCAAAGCAATCACCTAGGGCTAGCTGAAGAACTCACTTAAAGGCGCTTTATAAGACCTTCACCGATAATACACTAAATGTACTACTTAAATCCTTTGGGTTGAACATTTTTTGCAAATTTTTCATCAAAATCTGATCAATCTTTTGAGATTTCCACAAAGCTTGCTAACAAAATAGTAAAGGTTGAGCGCGAAGGGCATCCACTCGTAAATTTTTTGTAGCCAAAACCAAACGTCAGCCCAAAGCAATCACCTAGGGCTAGGGCTGACGAAAAACGCCGACCCTGTCTGAACACGGGAAAAGGCGAAGCAGAAGCAGAAGAAGCAGAAGAAGAAGAAGAAGAAGAAGAAGACTCTATGGGTAGAGAATAATCGACAACTGACGGCAAATTCGCCACTGGTCGTAATAGAATAGAATAGAATAGAATATATCTTGTTTATCCTGCCCGAATAGGACTGAAAAGTCCCTTTACCCCAGCAGTCTAAACAAGGTCTCGTATATTTGATGGGTTAAAGAATACATACAAGTAACAGTTTAGTAAAAAGACCTTGCTTAACTAGAGAAAAAAAAAAAAATGCATTATGTTAGGAATGTATGCATTATGTTGTATGCATTGCAGTAATGAGAAGAAGAAGAAGAAGAAGAAGAAGACTCTATGGGTAGAGAATAATCGACAACTGACGGCAAATTCGCCACTGGTCGTAATGTATGCATTATGTTAGGAAATCCATATTACATCAACATATCAACGTATTCTAATATGCACCTCACGTTGCTCGAGTGCAGAATCAAAGACAGACTTGAGTTTGCCTTTGTTGTGCTTCCCCAGGACGACACACCGGAAGGGAAGCATTGAGGAAATGAGGACAAAATAAACAGGATTAAACAAATATGTAATCCATCTCAAAACGTCACGGTCAAACTGAACCCTATGGAGTATGGGCCAATCCTTTGGAGCTGGAAGCATTCCTTGGTCTGGACTAAACACAGAGTGATGCATGAGGTTGTCGTCGATAACAATAACAACAACACCAACAATGGTCAAGAAGACAAAATCAGAATCGTGGGAAATTTGGCCAACATGTTCTAAACAAAGGAAATTTTGGTCCTTGATAAGAAGTTTGATGGATGGAACTATAACAACAGAGTGCCTATCGTCCCGAATCTAAGAGAGAAGTACAGGATAGGAGAAAGCCAGTCGTTCCGAGAACAGTATCTGTTTACGGTAAAGTTCGCCCCGGACGAGAATCGGTAAGACTGCCGCGCTACTTTCTAAGCTGGATAGGCTGGTTAAGTTACATTTACTAGGCTGATTGAGCTTCTATTTTTCAAACTTCTCCTTTTAAACTTCCATAAATCCTCCTATTTACGAGGGAGTGTATCAAAGGCATACTAAAAATCCAAGTTATGTGTCATCTACATATTTGAAATGTCCATGTGGTCTTTATGTAGGTAGGCTATACCTAGGTATTTACTATTTACAATTTTTAAGAATGATTAGGTTCATCAAAGGCACGTTAATCAATGTTCATGATGTGTCATCTATTTACCAGCCCCACTAGCTCAGAGGTAGAACGTTGGACTCGAAATCTGGGGGACTAGGGTTCGACTCCCAGTAGCAACATACAAAGTTAGTACCGCCATATTTACGCAATATCCAGGTGGATATTTATTGAAGGGACACTGATTAAATTGAGATTTTTTTTTCCTTACCTCGTACAAATCCTGTGGTAAACAGTGAAATTAGGAAACTAGTGAAATGGAACTAACAGATTCCGGAACAGATGAAATGGAACTCTTATTATTCGTAAGGGTTTATTAGAGGGGGATAAATATGACCCCATTTGGGTCTTAATTTTGAGGCTTCAAGGCCGGCCCTGACACACACTATGCAAATGGGGGCAAATATTTTATACGTGAGATGTGAAATCATAACCTTGCTCTCAAGAGAAAGTGAGAGAGATAATGGAGGGAGGGGGAGAGAGAGAGACAAATGGGGGTAAAAGAGAAAGAAAGACTCTCTGTCTCTGAGAGAGGAAGGGAGGTTGAGCACATGTATAACTTTAATTTATAAACTTTGTACAATGCAATTTATCAAATTAACGTCAAAATAATAGCAGATTCCTGTTGCAATATTAATTGATGTTTCTCATTGTTTTACTAACTCGGTTATTACCTACTTGCTTGGCTTTCTAAGATATAAAAACAGCTTTGAATTCTGTAGATTCTTTTTCAATATCATTAACCAATTGAAAACTACTACCAATCAAACCCTAAAATTATCTATGCTACCACTACGGAAACAAGCACCTTAAAACATGATCTGGCCAATCGAACCAACCAACCTAAACTGACAAGGACCTTAGATGTTAGCAGTTAGTTCCCCTTTTTTAAAAAAAGTGGCGCACAAAAATTAATTAAGGAATTCTACATTTATTTGTTTTTATTTTTTGCTCACTTGAATTGAAAAAAAAAGACACGTAATTCACGAAAATCAACCGGAATTAGCGAGCAACGAACGACGAAAAACCACACCAAAATTCACTCAACACATTCGGTTTTGAACTGCCGAAAACTAATTGAAGATTTGAGCTCAAAAAGAGTATTGCCGATACCGAGAACCTACTGGAAACTTGATCTGAAAACCAGAACTGCCGAAAACCTAGTAAAATTTTCCAGTTCAAAAATAGGACTGCCGAAAACCGACTGAAAATATTCAGCTCAAAAACAGAACCACCGGGTAACTACTATATTTCACGGTCCGCAATCTACTGTGATCTTTTTCTCACGAAAATTCGCCCGAAAATATTTCGCGCGCACCGTTGTCCCGTTTCCGAAAGCGATCGGTAGCGCAAACGTCCGTTGTTGGCGGGCGTCAGACCAGTATCTGGGGATAGAAAGCAAACGAGATGTTACGAATGAGGCAGACAAGACGCAGGAACGGCGCGGGCGGCTCGGGGGTGACCCCCCAAAAATCTCCCGGTGTTGCCGAGTTGCGTCCCGTGTACATTTTATGATTTTTGTTAGGAACGGCGCGGGCGGCTCGGGGGTGACCCCCCAAAAATCTCCCGGTGTTGCCGAGTTGCGTCCCGTGTACATTTTATGATTTTTTTAAGATGAGTGTTTCACTGCCGTTTTTATTTCTTAGCAATGAAACCGACTCCTGTGGTCTGTGTCGTAGTATGCCTCTTATCCGGTGGGAAATATCCCATTTATGTAGGTGCTGGGTCAATTTATATTTATTTTAATTGGAACCCTTTAGTTTATTGAATTTGTGTACATAATTATGTACCAAGATTTCTAACCAATAAAGAGTCTATTGACAATGTATTCTTTGATTTTTGATTAAATTTGGTTGAGAATTTTCTCATTAAATTTTACGTGGGACCCGCAAATGCTATAGGTATAGGAAATCATTTCTTGACTAAGGTCAGCTACTCAATATCAGGTACACCTGATCAGGTCCGCCTGTCAGGTCTGGAGGTTAGGGGAAGGGAGAGTGAAGGAAGTAAATGGCAAGGAGGGAGAAGTGGAAGAAATGAAAGAAAGGAGGGAAAGAGAAGAAGCCAATAGGAACGGCGCGGGCGGCTCGGGGGTGACCCCCCAAAAATCTCCCGGTGTTGCCGAGTTGCGTCCCGTGTACATTTTATGAAGAAGTTAATTGGTAGTGAAGGGGGAAAGCGTTAAAACAAGGAAGAGAAAGAAAGAGAGGGAGAGAGGAAAAGAGAGATAGAAGGAGGGAGAAAGAGGAAGAGAGGTGTTTGTAGGGGAAGGGAGGGAGAATGCTTTCTCCTTATAGGAAGTTCTATTCGATAGCAATTATCATTTATCTTTTTGGTCTAAATGTACGGAGGTTAGGGGAAGGGAGAGTGAAGGAAGTAAATGGCAAGGAGGGAGAAGTGGAAGAAATGAAAGAAAGGAGGGAAAGAGAAGAAGCTAATTGGTAGTGAAGGGGGAAAGCGTTAAAACAAGGAAGAGAAAGAAAGAGAGGGAGAGAGAAAAAGAGAGATAGAAGGAGGTAGAAAGAGGAAGAGAGAGGTGTTTGTAGGGGAGGGGAGGGAGGAAGCTTTCTCCTTATAGGAAGTTCTATTCGATAGCAATTATCATTTATCTTTTTGGTCTGTATTGGGTTAACCCCTCCATACCCTTCTATCTAATGCCTCCTCCCTTATCCACAAATAACTTTACTTGAAAATCACGGGTATCAAAAGGGTCAGTTAGTTCTGTTTCATACCCTTCTATCTAATGCCTCCTCCCTTATCCACAAATAACTTTACTTGAAAATCACGGGTATCAAAAGGGTTAGTTAGTTCTGCTTCATACCCTTCTATCTAATGCCTCCTCCCTTATCCACAAATAACTTTACTTGAAAATCACGGGTATCAAAAGGGTTAGTTAGTTCTGTCAAAATAGCACAGAAAATACCTTGATCTAGTTTTCAAATCAGAGGCAGCAAAGGGTTATTCGTTGTCAAAATAATACATAAATAATATCTACACAAATACCTTTATTTGAAAATCACGGGTATCAAAGGGTTAGTCAGGGCTGTCAAAATAGCACAGAAAATACCTTTAGCTTTGAAATCACAAGTTAGTAGTGAACTGTAGACCTCACTCAGATTCTTTTGCCCAAGCTGAGAAGAAGGTACGAATTACATATTCACATGTATTAAATTAGAACAGAAGGAGTACGTCTTACGCAATAAAAAGGACAGAGAATAGGTTTTATTTCTAATCATTCAAAAGATTTAAAGAATGGTTGACCTTTTTTTTTAAACAATGGATTTTTTTTTTTTTTAGAAAAAAACACAAGGGTATACAAGGGTCATAAACGCGGTAATTTATTTATTGCCATCTTCAAAAGTTTGAGACCAAAATTGGACCTGGGACACCAAATTTCAAGGATCGACGTGTCTTGATTCAAGGAACTCAAAATTTCAAAGTTCATCAAAATCGGACCAGGCCATCACGAGTTATAGCGGAACTAATAAACACACACACACAAACATCTAAATCTAAACCAAATGCAAAATGGTCGAGTTAAAACATAGACCTTCACTTCGTTCGGTCAATAATAAAAACAAACAAAACACATTACCCTTTTCTGTCTTCTAGGATCCATTTAGCAACGCTAGATATCAAAACATAAATGGGCTAAAGTTCAAATAACAGGTGTAACTAACTTGCTGTAGGAGTACAATATGTTTTTAACTTTCTAAGGAGTAAGGAGTCTGAAATACTAAGGAGTAAGGAGTTAAGGAGATGTGATTATAATAAGTACCTACCCATTCATATACATGGTAACGAATAGGCCTGCCGTGCTTGAAATATAAATTGCCTATTAATTTCTGAACAGGTAGGTGGAATTGGGAGTGCTTTTGGCAAGAGAATTGGGGGATAATGGAGGTAGGGGGAGGAAGATAAGGGAGGAGGAGGAGGAGGAGGAGGAGAAGGAAGCGGGAGAGAAAGAAAAGATAAAGATGAGAATAAAAAGGAGAAGAAAGAGGATGAAAAGAAGGAAAATAATAAAAGAAGAGGAGGAAGAGGAAGAAGCAGGAGAGTAGGAAAGAAAAATGAGGAGACGAAACAAAATAAGAAAGATGGGAAGGGGAGAAAGAGAGGAAGAAAAGGAGAACAACGAGAACGAGCAAAAGGGAGAAAAGCGAGAAAGAGAAGAGGGAGGAGGGGAATAAGGAGGAATAAAATTAGGAGAAAATTTTTAAATGGTTTGAAGGGGAGAATATACTTTACAGAGGGGGAGAGAAGGAGGAGGAGGAGGGAAATTAAATGGAATGGAAAGAAAAGTCAAAATATCAAGAGACACTTTGAAGATCAAGTGAGAGCAAACGAAGATGGAAAAAAGGGAAGGGGAGAGAGAGATTGAAATTAGGAAACTAGTGAAATGGAACTAACAGATTCGGGAACAGATGAAATGGAACTCTTATTATTCGTAAGGGTTTATTAGAGGGGGATAAATATGGCCCCATTTGGGTCTTAATTTTGAGGCTTGAAAGGCCGGCCCTGACACACACTATGCAAATAGGGGCAAATATTTTATACGTGAGATGTGAAATCATAACCTTAGTCTCAAGAGAAAGTGAGAGAGATAATGGAGGGAGGGGGAGAGAGAGAGACAAATGGGGGTAAAAGAGAAAGAAAGACTCTCTGTCTCTGAGAGAGGAAGGGAGGGAGAGAAAGAGAGGGTAAGAAGTTATACATATAAAAGGGAGAAACAAAGTCGTCTTAATATTAATTGTGTATTTAATATTATAAACCGTACGGAAACACAGCCCCAGTGGGAAAACACCTTACGTTATTTCTAATAACCATATTTCGCACCTCCGAAATCCCCCAAACACCTACATAACATAGGTACCTATGTACTAAAAATAAGGGCTTTTAACTGTGTTAAGATCCTTGTCGCCAGACTAGTTAGCTTGGGAAGTAACACACCTGCCTTTTAGAGGAAATTTACGAGGACAAATTCAACAATATTGTAGTCAAATTCTCAAATCAATCGATCAATATGTAGCTTCATCGATGCCAATGGTTGCTAAACTCTTTGGGAATTAAAAAAAAAAAGTTGAGGGCAAAAAGTTTCATACCTCGGCAGGGATTGAACCCACGCCCTCCCAAGCGAGCGTCCTGACCACACCACCCCGGGCCAGGCAGGTATATTTTCGACAGGAAATTGGCCCTGTTCAGTTTATTATTATTCTTGATTTGATTTTTCGATTTTACTTTCATGTAATGATTTAAAATCAAGACTAGAGCCCGTTCTCCCTTTAAAATTTGATATACTTGTTTCCTCTTAGGTATGTAGGTACCTAGATCCCTACAGATAGTGTAGTACACATTTAATAAGGGGGGGAGAAAGAGAGAGAGAGAGAATGCGAATCTAAAAGGAATTTATATCTGAATAAAAAAGAGAAAAAAAATGTTTATGCAGAAATTGAGTGTAGCGAGATTACAAGTATGCTCTCTCCCTCTCTCCTATCACTGCCTGCATCTCTCTCTCTCTCTCCCCATTTTCTTTCTCTCTCTTTCTCCCCTTGGTCCTTCTATCGGTTTCCCTCTCTTCTACTTCGTCGCTCTCTCTCTCTGCACTTCTCCCCATTTTCTTTCTCTCTCTTTCTCCCCTTGGTCCTTCTATCGGTTTCCCTCTCTTCCACTTCGCCCTCGCTCGCGGAAACACAGCCCCAGTGGGAAAACACCTTACGTTACTTCTAATAACCATATTTCGCACCTCCGAAATCCCCCAAACACCTACATAACATAGGTACCTATGTACGAAAAATAAGGGCTTTTAATTGTGTTAAGATCCTTGTCGCCAGACTAGTTAGCTTGGGAAGTAGCACACCTGCCTTTTAGAGGAAATTTACGAGGACAAATTCAACAATATTGTAGTCAAATTCTCAAATCAACCAACCAACCGATCAATCAATCAATCAATCAATCAATCAATCAATATGTAGCTTCATCGATGCCAATGGTTGCTAAACTCTTTGGGAATGAAAGAAAGGAGGGAAAAAAAAAGTTGAGGGCAAAAAGTTTCATACCTCGGCGGGGATTGAACCCACGCCCTCCCAAGCGAGCGTCCTGACCACACCACCGGGCCAGGCAGGTACATTGTTAGCTTGGGAAGTAACACACCTGCCTTTTAGAGGAAATTTACGAGGACAAATTCAACAATATTGTAGTCAAATTCTCAAATCAATCAACCAACCAATCAATCAATCAATCAATATGTAGCTTCATCGATGCCAATGGTTGCCAAACTCTTTGGGAATGAAAGAAAGGAGGGAAATTAAAAAAAAAGTTGAGGGCAAAAAGTTTCATACCTCGGCAGGGATTGAACCCACGCCCTCTCAAGCGAGCGTCCTGACCACACCACCGGGCCAGGCAGGTATATTTTCGACGGGAAATTGGCCCTGTGTTGATCTCCCCACAATAATGGTGGGCAGTGGCGTAGCGTGGTCTAAAGTCAAGTGTAAGGCGTGGAGGGCACTAATTTCCATCACCATGCACATTACTACATAAGTCATGACCCCATTTTCTTTCTCTCTCTTTCTCCCCTTGGTCCTTCTATCGGTTTCCCTCTCTTCCACTTCGCCCTCGCTCGCTCTCTCTCTCTCACTCTCTCTCTCTCTCTCTCTCTCTCTGCACTTCATACTCTTACGTGAAGAGCATGAAGAGTGCTCTTCATTCAAAAATGAAGAGCGAAGAGACTTCCAGAGTGCAAACACTGAAGTGTTCAACGATACCTCAGCGCCTAACTCTCTCTCTCTCTCTCTCTCTCTCTCTATGATCGTTTTATCTTCCTCTTCTCCTCTTGCTCTTTTTTTTTAAAATCCTACTCTTTCTTTTTCTTCTTCTTCTTCTTCTTCTTCTTCTTCCTCTTCTTCGTCTCTTTCCTCTTTTTCGTCTCTTTCTTCTTCTTCCGCTTCTTCCTTCTTCTTCTTCTTATTTTTTTTTTCAGCCTACGTTTTTTTTTATTTATTTTCTTCTTGTTTACACAACTCTAAACTCACCGACACCGACACATAGACTCTCTCCCGTCTTTTTTCCTTCCTCGGGGGGCTCAATGGTGAATGGTGGGTATGCTAATGGGGTGGGGGGGGGCTAGTGTTTGTCACTTTGATAAAAGTCGGAGAATATTCAATGAAGGAAAGCAGGAAGAAAGCGACGAAGGAAGAAAATGACGCAGCTGCGGAGGTCTTCGTATTAAAAAACATAACAACATGGGCTAAACAAATATTAACCCATTGAATGCCAATATAATAGGGAAAGAGGAAGTAGGAAGAGGGAGAAAAAGAGAGGAGAGACGAAGGAAGAAATAGAGGGGTATATTGGGGAGGGAAAAAGAAATAGAGAGGGGGTGGAAAAGGAAGGAGGGGGATATGTGGTAAATGTTAAATGAAGTGACAAAAGTGTGATATGCGCTGAATAAGCAACTCACGTGAGAGGAAGTTAAAAGTCAACACACTTTAACTATCCAACCAACTTAACTACCTAACTCATCCTGGGTTCCTAACTTGGGTCCGCAGCCCCAAGGGGGCCATGAAGAACTTCGCGACACACGGGAAGACCACATAAAATTTAGTGGAAGGGCCGAGGAGAGTTCAGAATTAAAAAAAAAAAGGCCACGTAGAAAAAATATTGGGAACCGCTGACCTAGCTCATCTTAGGTTCCTATCCAGGGGTTCTTGAGGAACTAAATGCTGGATAACACGAAGCCAGTCCAGCTACTGGACCTTGTCACCATTGACTTCCAGTAACATTCCAGTTCAGATAAAATATAACTACATAGTAACTACTATATCTCTTGCGATTCAGCGTGAGAACTCTGCAGCGGCTATGGGAACACTGCCAATGGGCTCGTCGTTAGATGAGATGTTTTATATATTGAGTTGATTGTATTAAATACATATTTTACATATTTTTTACATACCTAAAAAAAAAAAAAAAACTACATAGTAGGTACCTTTGTACAGTAGACACAGAAGGAGCCCAGATATCGTTTCTGGGCGTCCAAGGTGGTTTTAAACACCACAATCCTTCCAAGCTTCCAACACCTTGAGATACTGTCTCAAACACACGGAAAGCAAGGCAACTGCAGACTTACCCAAATCCAGATTTTGAGTTTTTTTCCATTCTTAATTCCTTGAAAACGGCGCGGGTTTTCTCTCTCTGGTCTCCGGTTTAACTGGAAAAAAAAAAAAAATCCAAATTAAAAATTAAGGAAAATTGTAAGTGTCAAAGAATAGATTTTTAATTTCTGTTTTCAAATGAGTAGGGTTTTTGTTTCCAAGGAGCAGATTCTGTAGAATACGTCAGAGATACTTTCTATGTACGAGCAAGTATTAGAACACAATAGCTGTTTTTAACACTCCTTGAATACAAAGCGCACTCCTTGAATACTAAGGAATTTCAGAGAATTTATAAACAAGGAGCGCTCCTTAGAATTAATTTAAGGCTCTTTTTTGTGAAGAAAGGGTCTGAAAAAAAAAAGTTCCTCCCCGCCCCTCTCTCTCTCTCTCTCTCTCTCTCTCTCTCTCTCTCTCTCTCTCTCTCTCTCTCTATGATCGTTTTATCTTCCTCTTCTCCTCTTCCTCTTTTTTTTTAAATCCTACTCTTTCATTTTCTTCTTCTTCTTCCTCTTCTTCGTCTCTTTCTCCTTTTTCGTCTCTTTCTTCTTCTTCCGCTTCTTCCTTCTTCTTTTTTCTTCTTCTTATTTTTTTTTCAGCCTACGGTTTTTTTTTTTATTTATTTTCTTCTTGTTTACACAACTCTAAACTCACCGACACATAGACTCTCTCCCGTCTTTTTTCCTTCCCCTCTCTCTCTCTCTCTCTCTCTCTCTCTCTCTCTCTCTCTTTCTTTCTCTCCCTCATTTATCTCGACTAAATCTAGAGTTGGATACAAATTTGTTTTCTTTTTCTTATTCCTCCTCCTCCTCCTCCTCCTCCTCCTCTTTTTCTTCTTTCTCATATAAATTAAAAATTACAAACCATTATTACACCAACACCTAGGTGAGAGGATTTTCGTGTCCCAGGTATGCAATAAGAAACGATTTCGCCGAAAAAAAGTTCGAGTTTGGCTACCACTGAGTTATCCTCATCCCGATGTTATTCCAGGTCACAAAATCCCGCACCATCTTGTACAAACATTAGGGAGGGAAAAAAAAGTTTCACATTACCTACTTACATGTTATACACGTACAGAAAGCAGTGGCGTGTGGTGAGATTTACAAAAGGGGAAGCTATAAACCCATATACAGTGTGCCGATCTGCTGATGGTCTTAGAATCCTAATTGATTCAGTGACGTGTCGTTAGATTTTCCAAAGGGGAAGCTATAAACCAACATAAACAATGCCGATCTGCTGGTGGTCTTAAGGTGTGTCCACACATACTCGAACGGCCATCGATCGATGTCGACTGAACCGTCCACACTGCCTTGACAACATATTCACCTCATCGGCGAAATCTAAATCGACAAAGTGGAGAGACATCATTGAAGAAATATAGAGCTATCTTCTCCCATAGAAGAGGCAAGATGAATGAATAAAATCGATCCCGAGTTATGATCAACATTCCGTGACGAAGCACGTGAAATCTTCTAGTATCTCATAAACAATCACCACTCTGAAATTGGGTCACCAAATGACGAACACTCTAATAACATCTCCAGCATTGCATATAGGAGAAGGGACTGGTGAATTCATCGACATTGTAAGGAGAAGAACTTTCAGTGCAGAACAAAAACACCCTACGCTAAGGCACTTACGGCAGGTCGCTAACGGGTTAAAATCAGCTCAAAAGATGTAAGTCTGCCCCGTGGAATAAGGTTGGATATTTTGTTAAGCTTGAGGTGACACAATAGAATTTACCTTGTTTATCCTGCCAGAATGAGACTAAAAAGTCCTTTTATTCTCGCAGTCTAAACATCCCATTTTGAGATTTATAACTTCCCCTTTTGAAAACCTCACTATACGCCACTGAAAGTAATACTCGGATGTTAATACTTCACCCCCTTAACAAAGTCAAAATACGTTTGGAATCTTCAGTTCATTTAGCACAAACCAGAATTAACCCTTATTTTTCCCCATCCGTGGCACAAGCCCCGGCTTTTACGGATGGCCATACCATTTGTTGAATATTTATTTATTTTGTACCGAACATCTAATACCTAAATGGAAACTTTGTAAGTAAAAATAAAATAATCACTTCTCACCTTCTCAGCCAGTATAAATACCTTAGAAGGTAGTACGCTTCTTGTAAGCGCTAGGTCATGGGTTTGATTCCTGCCCGGGGCAATCTTTGTTCTTAATAAGGTTCGCTTTTGAAAAAGCTGGCCTTCTCCTGTCCTAATTCTCTCTTAACATTTGGAACCATAAGACCTCCGTTGTCACAGATCCCTCTATCAAACCTGCTTTTAAAAAAGTATCTCTTGTAAGCGCTAGGTCATGGGTTTGATTCCCGCCCGGGGCAATCTTTGTTCTTAATAAGGTTTGCTTTTGAAAAAGCTGGCCTTCTCCTGTCCTAATTCTCTCTTAACATTTGGAACGATAAGACCTCCGTTGTCACAGATCCCTCTATCAAACCTGCTTTTAAAAAAGAGTTATAGACAATACAAAAGCTTTTGGTAGAGACTGGAACTCACTTTAGTCATTTCATATTCAATTAAGTACCTACGTACGTAGAGGGAGATTTTTTTTTAATTATTATTATCTAGTTTTTCCCCTCTCAATTTCAGCAATAAATCACTACCTGTTCTATGACATCTACAGGCAGCCTTACACTTCCCCATTTCCCAAGGGGAGAAATTTTTCCCTCAGACAATAACTACCCACCTTTTAACCTCTCTCGATTTTTTTCCCTCTTTTTGGGAAAAAAAGGGTCACGGGTAAAAAGTCAAATACAAACAAATGTAGGGGGGAGAAGAAAAAAAATCTGGCGTGAACATCACACGATTTTCTTTGACATTAGTCCAGTGATCTGTAGCACTGGCCACACAATGGTTTATTCTGGCTGGGGGACGTTAAACAGGGAGTAGACCAGCTTAGTCTGGCTGGGGGACTTTAAACAGGAAGTATACCAGCCTGAATTTCCCTTGCTAAAGAAATAGCAAAGGTTGAGTGCGAAGGGCATCCATTCATAAAATTTGTAGCCAAAACTAAATGTTAGCCCAAAGCAATCACCCTAATCAGGGCTGATTGAGAGGCTGACGAAAAACGCCGACTCCGTCTGTACACGGGAAAAGGCGTTGACCACAATAATAGTAGTAGCCTACTGCTGGAGTAAAGGGACTTTTCGGTCCTATGCGAGCAGTATAAAACTAAGCACTATTATTAATTGTGACCACAGTAATAGTAGTAGCCTACTGCTGGAGTAAAGGGACTTTTCGGTCCTATGCGAGCAGTATAAAACTAAGCACTATTATTATAGGCACTCAACCTTTGCTATTTGTTTAGCAAGGGAAATTTCAAGCTTTTATCCTCCTTGTTTGAAGTCCTCCAGCCAAACTATATGTATTTTACTCTCTATGTCTCTATCACCCTATATTTTGTTCCTTTTTGAGGAAACTTTGTGCTACACCGAACATCGACAACATGGAATTTCATTTCATTTTTTATTCCTAAGCCTCCTGATTTTTTTCCCTACATCTCTTGTTTACACAACTCTAAACTCACCGACACATAGACTCTCTCTCCCTCTTCCCTTCTCTCTCTCTCTCTCTTTTCCTCCCTCCCCCTCTCTCTCCCTTTCTGCCCTCCCTCTTTCTCCCTCATTTATCTCAACTACATCTAGAGTTGGATACAGATTTGTTTTTCCTTTTCCCTTCCTCTTCTTTGTCCTCTTATTTTGTCTTCTTCCTTCCTTTCTCTTTAGATGATTTTTTTTTACATTTTTGTCCTTATCTCTCTCTCCCTCCCTCTCTCTCCCTCTCTTTCTCCCTCCCTCTCTCTCTCCCTCTCTTTCTCCCTCCCTCTCTCTCTCTCTCCCTTTTTCTCCCCTTTTACAAGAGATTGAATCGAACTTGAATAAAATTTATTTTTTCTATATACGTCCTCATTTAATATACCTTTACACTAGAAGATGAGTTAGTAGTCTTTCTCTCTCTCACTCTCTTTCTCTTCGTCCTCCTCCTCCTCCTTCTCTCTCTCTCCAAACTACCCATAGGTATGGGTTATGAGTAGTGGCGTATTTGAGAATTTCAAAAGGGAAATCAGAGGGTAATAATAATCAACAGTCCTAATACCTGCTTCAACCTTCCCAAACTACCCATAGGTATGGGTTATGGGTAGTGGCGTATTTGAGAATTTCAAAAGGGAAATCAGAGAGTAATAATAATCGACAGTCCTAATACCTGCTTCAAACTCTCCAAACTACCCATAGGTATGGGTTATGGGTATAGTGGCGTATTTGAGAATTTCAAAAGGGAAATCAGAGGGTAATAATAATCAACAGTCCTAATACCTGCTTCAACCTTCCCAAACTACCCATAGGTATGGGTTATGAGTAGTGGCGTATTTGAGAATTTCAAAAGGGAAATCAGAGGGTAATAATAATCAACAGTCCTAATACCTGCTTCAACTTTCCCATACTACCCATTGGTATGGGTTATGGGTAGTGGCGTATTTGAGAATTTCAAAAGGGGAATCAGGGATCAGAGGGAAATAATATTCGACAACCCTACCTGCTTCAAGCTTCTCATAGATATGGGTAAAAACAGTGGCGTGGAGTTCAATTTTCAAAAGGGGAATCTATAAAACCATATACAGTAGGTATGCCGATCTGCTAGTGGTCTTAGAATCCAGATTGAAAAATCAATTACTGTTTTCGGTGACTCGTAAGTATGTAGAAGTGTGGAAAAAGAAGGTCCCTATTAGATTCCAGGCTGAAATAATCACTGTTTTCGGTAATTGGTAAGTAGCGGTGTGGGGAAAACCCGTAGAGGGAAAAAGATTTTTCCCTGACTACGGTTGTTACGCCACTGGTTTTAGGTAGTTTAATACACGTGCAAAGGGAAAGGGACGAGGGAGAAAAATCCGTGCTGGGATTAAGTGAAAGGCGAACTCCCACTTGGGGAACAAAAGTATTGAGTACAACGTACAACAATACCAATACAAGATGTCTCTTCTTTCGATTACCGTGCGTACGGAATTTCCAGGAAACATAATATTAGGAAATAACTTGAAAAGGAGCAAGTTGATCCACAAAACTTTATAATGACTGCTGAAACCCTCCAAGAGAATATTAGGGAATCTTCTTCTTTTCTTTTTCTTCGCCTTTTCCCGTGTACAGACCGGGGTCGGTATTTTTTCGTCAGCCTCTCAATCAGCCCTGGGGTAATTGCTAATTGCTTTGTGCTGATATTTGAATTTAGCTACAAATTTTACGAGTGGATGCCCTTCGAAATCAACTTTTGCTATTTCTCTAGCAAGGGAAATTTCAGGCAGGTATCCTCCCTGTTCAAAGTCCCCCAGCCAAACTAAGCTGGTGTAGGTATGTACTCACTGTTTAACGTCCCCCAGCCACAGACAAAGGTAGGTACATAAATAAAAATGTATAATTAATGCAAAAAAATCCGGTCAAAAGATATTCAAATACACTGACCGGCAAAATTAACCGGTTAACGTCCCCCAGCCACAGACAAAGGTAGGTACATAAATAAAAATGTATAATTAATGCAAAAAAATCCGGTCAAAAGATATTCAAATAATTATCATTTCAAAGGTGTTGGACCAGTCAAGTCTTAATTCATAATTCTCTAATTAATAAACGACTTGCACAAAAAAAAAAAATTGAACACTGAACAGCAGTTTGAGAAAAACCAAAAAATACGAGCGTCCGGTTAATTTTGCCGGTCAGTGATAAACGACTTGCACAAAAAATTGCAAACGACTTGCAAATTAATCTTCCTATTGTACGAGAGTGATGAAGTTTTCCGACAGTAAATCTGGATGGTGAGAAGAGGGGAGAGTAAAAACAGACAATAGGGTGAGAGATTGGAAAGGAAGAAAAGGAGGAGGGAGGAAGGGAGAGACAAGTTGAAAAGCAAAAAGGAAGAAGGGAGAGAGAGATTGAAAAGGAAAAAGGAGGAGACGAAAGGAAGAAGAGGGAGAGAATAGGGGATGAGGGATTGAAGAAGAAAAAGGAGAAGAGAGGGAATAGGGAAAGAAAGATTGAAAAGGAGGAGGGAGAAAGATTGAAAGAAAAAGGAAATAGGAAAGACGAAAGGGAGAGAGAAGGGGATGAGAAGGAAATTGTAAAGTGAAAGATTAAATTGTTTTTCCTTATTATTTCTCAAGAAATTAATGCAAAAATAATTACAAAATAAAATCTCACTTCTGCTGCGATTCCAATTAGTCCCTCTCTCTTTCTCGCTCTCTCTTTCTCTCTCTCTCTTCTCTCTATCTCCTTCTATCTCCTTCTCTCTCTCTCTTTCTCTCTCTCTTTCTCTCTCTCTCTCTCTTTCTCTTTCTCCTTCTCCTTCCCTCCCCCTCTTTAGCTTCCTTTCCTCTGTCCCTCTCTTTTTCTCACTGTCAACCTTTATCTCTTTCCCTCTCTTTTTCTCTCATTGCATCACACTCTCATGCTCTCCCTTTCTTCTTTTTTCGAAAGTTATTTCGCAACAAACATGCACCAAGTGTTTAGACTGCGAAAGTAAAGGGACTTTTCAGTCCAATGCTGGTAGTATAAACAAGTTAGGTACAATATTAACAAGCTGGGCCCGTCCCTCCGGGAATTATTTAGCCCGTAGTTTATTCGATCAGTATACCTATGTACCTACCTAATTTGTTTAATATTCAGTTTATTATTATTCTTGATTTGATTTTTCGATTTTACTTTCATGTAATGATTTAAAATCAAGACTAGAGCCCGTTCTCCCTTTATTTATAAACGACTTGCACAAAAAATTGCAAACGACTTGCAAATTAATCTTCCTATTGTACGAGAGTGATGAAGTTTTCCGACAGTAAATCTAGATGGTGAGAAGAGGGGAGAGTAAAAAAAGACAGTAGGGTGAGAGATTGAAAAGGAAGAAAAGGAGGAGGGAGGAAGGGAGAGACAAGTTGAAAAGGAAGAAGGGAGAAGGGAGAGACAGATTGAAAAGGAAAAAGGAGGAGACGAAAGGAAGAAGAGGGAGAGAATAGGGGATGAGAGATTGAAGAAGAAAAAGGAGAAGAGAGGGAATAGGGAAAGAAAGATTGAAAACGAGGAGGGAGAAAGATTGAAAGAAAAAGGAAATAGGAAAGACGAAAGGAGGGAAAGAGAAGGGGATGAGAAGGAAATTGTAAAGTGAAAGATTAAATTGTTTTCCTTATTATTTCTCAAGAAATTAATGCAAAAATAATTACAAAATAAAATCTCACTTCTGCTGCGATTCCAATTAGTCCCTGTCTGTCTCTCTCTCTCTCTCTCTCTCTCTCTCTCTCTCTTTCTCCTTCTCCCCCTTTTTCTCCTTCCCTCTCTCCTTCTCTCTCGCTCTCTCCTTATCTCTCTCTCTTTCTCTATCTCTCTCCTTCCCTCCCTCTCCTTCTCTCTCTCTTTCCCTCCCCCTCTTTAGCTTCCTTTTCTCTGTCCCTCTCTTTTTCTCACTGTCAACCTTCATCTCTTTCCCTCTCTTTTTCTCTCATTGCATCACACTCTCATGCTCTCCCTTCTTCTTTTTTCGAAAGTTATTTCGCAACAAACATGCACCAAGTGTTTAGACTGCGAAAGTAAAGGGACTTTTCAGTCCAATGCTGGTAGTATAAACAAGTTAGGTACAATATTAAAAAGTTAGAACTTTCAAGGGTATACACATTACACAACACTTGGTAAAACAAATTAAAATCAATAGGGGAAAAGCGATCTGTTTTCATTTTCCCCTATTGAAGTTAGGTACATTCTATTTTATTCTCAGTGCAAAATCGTTGAGTTAAAACCTAGAACTCGTTTTGTTCAGTTAATAATATCTTTAAGGGAGCCTAGTCGTACTGTGTACAGGGAAATATGCAGTGATTCCTAAGCCTCCTGATTTTTTTCCCTACATCTCTTGTTTACACAACTCTAAACTCACCGACACATAGACTCTCTCTCCCTCTTCCCCTTTCTCACTCTCTTTTTTCCTCCCTCCCTCCCTTTCTGTCCTCTCTCTTTCTCCCTCATTTATCTCAACTACATCTAGAGTTGGATACCTACAGATTTGTTTTTCCTTCTCCTTCCTCTTCTTTGTCCTCTTATTTTGTCTTCTTTTTTTCTCTTTAGATCTTCTCCACTCTTTTTTTTTACATTTTATCTCCTCCCCTTCTCTCTTTCTCGCCCTTTCTCCCCTTTACAAGGAAGGAGATTGAATCGTATTTGAATAAAATTTATTTTTTCTCTATACGTCCTCATTTAATATACCTCTACACTAGAAGATGAGTTAGTAGTCTTTCTCTCTCTCCCTCCTCTCTCACTCTCTTTCTCTTCGTCCTCCTCCTCCTCCTTCTTCTTCTCTCTCTCTCCTATACCTCTACACTAGAAGATGAGTTAGTAGTCTTTCTCTCTCTCCCTCCTCTCTCACTCTCTTTCTCTTCGTCCTCCTCCTCCTCCTCCTTCTCTCTCTCTGTTTCCTTTATTTTTCTTCCTCCTCCTATTGCTCCTTCTCTCTTTATCTCTCCCTTCCTCTCCTTCCTTCCGTTTTCTTTTCTCTTTCTCCCTGTCTCCTTATTTATCTGATCTTTCTCTTATTTTATCTCTTAAAATATTCCGTCCACTTCTGTACATTTTTCTCGTCAATAATCTCCTTAGCAGGTCTTACAATCTTCACCACTTAGCTGCTGGAAAAGGAAGAAGGCTAAAAGCCTGAGAATTGCGAACTCTTTTTGAGCTTTTTCCAAGTTTTGGCGTTAAATAGCGGCCAAACCGTACATTTTTCGAGTTCCGGCCCGCGGACACTACTGATCCTCATAAGTTATGGACGATGTCTACAAATTTTGCGCGACCTGTGTGTGGCTAAAGGTAATGTCGTGAGAAGCGCTAGTTCATTTTGAGCTTTTTTCCCTGTATAGCCCTAAATCGCGGAACTTCAGTCCAGAATAACGGGCGAACCGTTCCTTCTGGAAACAGGGCCCAAGGATATTTTTAATCTACATAATTTATCACTACTATTATTGTGGTCAAATTCTCAAATTATATTGAGGATAAAATTCCATACCTCGGCTGGGATTGAACCCACGCCCTCCTGTTTACCAGGCGAGCGCCTTGACTACTACACCACCGAGGTAGGTTTTCTTTATCTCTCCCTTCGAATCTCTGTGCCAAGTTCGAGCGACTTTGGCTGAAATTTAAAGGCCTGAGAATTGGGAACTCCTTTTGAGCTTTTTCAAAGATTTGGCGTTAAATAGCGGTGGAGAACAAGAATAAGAGGAGAGGTTATTCCTAATAAATTTTGACGCAACCCTGTAGGTATTACAGGATATCTTAGGACTAGCGACTTTGGCTGAAATTTAAAGGCCTGAGAATTGGGAACTCCTTTTGAGCTTTTTCAAAGATTTGGCGTTAAATAGCGGTGGAGAAGAAGAATAAGAGGAGAGGTTATTCCTAATAAATTTTGACGCAACCCTGTAGGTATCACGGGATATCTTAGGACACCACCCTATATCATTAAATTCACGTGCAATGTTTTGTTTATAAGTGTTGAAATAAACATCTCCACAAGTTTTTTTTTCTTTTTTACTTTTTTACCATAAATTCATCTAAACACCCTGTATGTATATCTCATGGTAGCCGCAAGTATCACATCCGAGTATCCTGCTCCCAGAGTCATTATAATAATTAATACTAATTAGACCCTCACCAGGGCGAGTTACAGGGCACAGGAAAGGGGTACCCGTTTTTACTTTCCATTACCTACATTACATTCTATTAGAAAGGGAAACCTAACCTTTTCTGGACTTCCAGCGACGAGTGTTCAAGATCTAATTACTCGTATGTACTAGGTAAAGAGATCTAGGTAAGAGATCTGGAAAAAAGTATGGATGACCCTAAGTATTTACATCGATTTTTTTTTTTTAATCAAAGATTTTTTTTAATTCAAATTTAAAAAAAAAATGTAATGTAGGTAATAGAAATTCAAGTGATGTTCACAGACTTTTTTTTATGTGCTACATATTTAATATGAATTATTTAACGTGTGACAGAGTAGGTATGTACAATAATGTTCATTGTACATGGGGTCTACATCTACTGAGTAAATACATTTTACATTACGCTTATATATGTACATCCCAGGTCTAGAGGCTATCTAGAATTCTACATAATAATTATTTATTTATTTGCATTTATTTATTTATCTACAGTTAATTCAGTTATCTGCTCACAACTGATGTATTAGGCCAGCGATTCCCAAGGAGGGGTACGCAAGAGACCCTCCAGGGGTACACTGTCAACTTACTAAAAGGAATTTTAATTCTGTGAAGCATAAATGCTTGTCACAAATGTCGTTCCCCGCTTAATGCACTACGCAAAATTTTATGGCTTGACTTGGACTCGAACCACCAACCTCCAGATCCGAAGTCCACCGCGCTAACCACTGCACCACTGAGGTTGGTTGCTGTCTACGCTGTCAACTTACTACATAGAAAGTTCCCTCACTGTATCAACTAGAAAGTTCCATGTATCAACTGAAAAGCTTCTCGTATATCAACTAACAACTAGAGTCTCAATTTATCCCTATTGGCACTCACAGCACGTAGCTCAGTACAAAAACAAAATGTCCCATTTCTTTTGTTTCCCTCGTCCTCCTTCTCTTCTTTTTCTCATCCTTTCTCACCCTATTTCTTATCCTCTTTCGTCTTCCTTTTTGTATCCCTTCTTTTCATTCCATCATTCCTTCTACTTGTTCTTTTCCTCTTTATTTTCCTTCTACGAAATCGTCTTCCTCTCTTTCCTCGCTCTTCTTCGTCTCTTTCTCCTGAACGTCCTTTTCTAACCATCTTCCGTCTTCATTTTTCCAACCCTCCTTTTCATTCCTTCTACTTGTTCATTTCCTCTTTGCCTTCCTTCTCGGTCTTGTTCCTCCTTCTTCTTCTTCTCTACTTTCTCGTCTTGTTTCTCTTCCTCTTTTCTCACTTGTCTCTTCTTTCTTCACAGTATCTTGTCCTTTCTTTCTTCACCATTTTCTTGTTTTCATCCCAACAGTGTCCTCTGTTTCTTTACTTCCTTCTATTTTATTTTTCTCCTCCTACGTGTCTTATTCTTATTCTCCTTCTCCTTCTTTTTTTCTCCTTTTTCTTGTTTTCATCCCACAAAGTCCTACTTTATCGTATATGTTCTGTTGTGTTTGGAGTTGTAACGAGTCAGTCAAGTCACGTTACAATACGCTCTCCCTAACATTGATGTGTTTGTTAGGGAGGGAGAAGGAAAGGAGGGAGGGAAAAAAGGAGGAGGAGGGAGGTAGAGAGGGAAAAAGGGATAAGGGGGGAGATAGAGAGGGAGGAAGGTAGGGGAAAAGGGAAGAGGGAGAAGTTAAAGAGAGGGAAGGGAGATAGAAAGGGAGAGAGGGAGGGAGGAGGGAGAGGGAAGGAGGAGGGAGAGAGGGAAAAAAGGAGGAGGGAGAATGGAGTGAGAGGGAGGAGAATGGATATTGAGAGGGAGGTAAGGAAAAAGGGAGGGAGAGAGGAGAGAGAGAGGGGAAAGAGAGAAAGGGGAGAGAAAGAGAGAGGCTGAGATGAACTTTGAAAGATGGGACATAGTCCTTTGGCAACGCCCTTGTTTGCCACTCAGAAGGTCCCGTGTTCGATGCCCATCATCGACAAAAATTTGTAGTTGTTTTTCAACATCAAATATTTAAACGGGTTACTTTCTGGTGTTCTCGTGTTGACCCAGCACCTAAATTGTAAGTATTTTGTCTCTTCTTGTCCATCTGATGATTCTGATGAGACATACTACGGGATAGTCATGCTACAACACAGACTACACGAGTCTAATTTAGCTCTTGATTTATTGCTACGAAATAAAAACTCATCTTTTTTTCAACTTGGAACACACTTCCTGGGTTCAGTTCTAGCCCTTTTCGTACGTAGAGGAAAATTAATTAACTTTAACACACATCTAAATGATTGTGTAGAGAGACGTACTAGTAGAAGCCTAAAAACTCTGCCTCGTAAACTCTCAACTTTGTCCCATTATAAGAACATTAATTCATTAAAACTGTATGGTTAAAACTTTCTCTGTTATATTACCTATGCCGTACCTAAAACCTATGTATGTGAAATTTGAATAAATATACAGTAGAACCTCGATTATTTCAATTTCCATTATTTTTTCAACTCCAAAATCCATTGTTTTTTTTCTATCTTTCAAAGGATATCCTATCTTATCAGGAAAATAAGGAAAGTAAATAGAAAGTGATCATTTCAATATATACAGTATGTTCATAAAGTCTATTCCAGGGGGTGGGGAAACACCCTGTATAATAAGCAGGTATGTACCTAGATACTGAGAATTTATTTAGATTCCCATTTTTTTCTTCTTTTTCTTCTTCTTCTTCTTCTTCTTCTTCTTCTTCTTTCTTCTTCTTCTTCTTCTTCTTCTTCTTCTTCTTCTGCTTCTTGTTCTTCTGCTTCTTCTTGTTCTTTCAGGAGGACTTGAAGGATAAACAATGTTTATTATTATTATTATTTTTATTATTATTTCAAAGATCTGTGCAATCCGCACCCACTCAGACAAGAACAGAGATCGAATTTAAATAATAATTTGCTTTCTCCTACCTTAGTAGCATGTTCAGCCCTAAGGTGATTGCTGACATTTGGTTTTGGCTACAGAAAATTTACGAGTAAGATACCCTACGCAGTACGCCAGGGCCGTATCCAGGACTTTGTCGAAAAAAAAAAAATGTTTTTTTTATATTTTATAAAAAAAAAAAAAAAAAAAAAAAAAAAAAAAAAAAAAAAACTATACAGATCCGTTGTCTTTTTTTTTATATATATATATCAGAAATTGTGCTTAACTATTACATCTTTAATATGAAACCTAGATTACCTAGTTATAGAACCAGAACTATGCTTGTATCTTTCTATTTACAAATATCTTTGACAATGTTTTCCCACGGTTTTCTATCTCTTGCTACTGTCTGCCATTTCGCTCCAACGTTCTTCACCATTTCATCACACCATCTGACTTTCTTCCTTCCTCTTGTCCTTTTGTTTGATCTTGGGATCCATTCAGTTGTCATCTTCGCCCATCTGTCGTTGCTCATCCTCATGACATGTCCCGCCCATCTCCACTTTAATCGTCTTGCTTCATTACTCAGATTTTCCATTTTCAGTTTTTCGTTGATACTTCTATTGCTAATCTTGTCCATTCGCTTTATATGTAGTATACTTCTGAACATCTGATATTGGGTTACGTCCAGTCTTTTCGATAGCTTCTTGGTCAGTGCCCAGGTTTGGCATCCATAAAGAATAGCTGGAAATATACACATCTTCAGGGCCTTGGTTTTCAATTTTTCGTTTATTTTCATACTCTTGAATATTTTCTTCATGGACCAATATTTACTCCAACCAATTTTTATTCTTCTTTCTACTTCTTTCTCGATTATGTTGTCGCATGAAATAAGCTGTCCGAGGTATATACTTTCTTTCTCTTTTTTAATTGTTTCTTTGTCGTTGTCTATTACTGCTTCTGCTGTTGTTGTTAGAATTTTGGTCTTGCTTATGTTTATCAATAATCCTTGTTTCTTGCTTTCTTCTTCAAGTTCTTTTATCATTGTTTTCAGTTCTATCATGTCCTTTCCTATCAAAATAACATCATCTGCAAAACGGAGGTTGTTTATCATCTTTCCATTTATCGGTAGACCGTATTCTTCCCAATTCAAGTTTCTGAAGATTTGTTCGAGAACGGTGTTAAAAAGCTCTGCAGAAAGTGGGCATCCTTGTTTAGTTCCCCTCTTGATTTCAAACTGTCTCCCTTTTTTGTCCAAGGCTATATAAGCTTTACTTTTATACAGGGTTTGAAGTATTTGAATATAGATATCGTCTACTTGTATTGTTCTTAAACTTTTCCAAATACTGCGTAAAACTTTCTCTGTCATATTACCTATGCCGTACCTAAAACCTATGTATGTGAAATTTGAATAAATATACAGTAGAACCTCGATTATTGCAATTTCCATTATTTCAACTTCAAAATCCATTGTTTTTTTTCATCTTTCAAAGGATATCCTATCCTATCAGGAAAAAAAAAGATCATAGAAAGTGATCATTTCAATTAGGTACTCCCCGGTCTCAATTAGTTGAAATAATCGAGGTTCTACTGTACATACCTATACTCCAGTTACCTAGGTGTTCTATGTACTTCAACGGTGTTATGTACCCATGTATATGTTATGTACCTAGCTATGTATACATATATGTTATAAGTACATACCACCTATGTACCTCGGTATGGTGACGAGCAATTTCCTAGGATATGTCATATTATTATACAGGGTGACACACAAATACAAGATGGTCGTTTTGAAACTGCATTTTATCTAGTGTATGATTTTTCCAAAATATCTCGCGGAACCCTTGCCGTCAGCTCGCGGAACCCTTAGGTTCCGCGGAACACCAATTAAGAAACACTGGTGTAGAGAGACGTACTAGTAGAAGCCTAAAAACTCTGACTCGTAAACTCTCAACTTTGTCGCATTATAAGAACATTAATTCATTAAAACTGTATGGTAAATGGTTAAAACTTTCTCTGTCATATTACCTATGCTGTACCTAAAACCTATGTATGTAAAATTTGAATAAATATACAGTAGAACCTCGATTATTTCAATTTCCATTATTTCAACTCCAAAATCCATTGTTTTTTTTCTATCTTTCAAAGGATATCCTATCCTATCAGGAAAAAAAAAAGATCATAGAAAGTGATCATTTCAATTAGGTGACCACAGTAATAGTAGTAGCCTACTGCTGGAGTAAAGGGACTTTTCGGTCCTATGCGAGCAGTATAAAACTAAGCACTATTATTATTATAGGCACTCAACCTTTGCTATTTGTTTAGCAAGGGAAATTTCAAGCTTTTATCCTCCCTGTTTGTCCCCCAGCCAAACCATATGTATTTTACTCTCTATCAGCCAAACCATATGTATTTTACAATTAGTTGAAATAATCGAGGTTCTACTGTACATACCTATACTCCAGTTACCTAGGTGTTCTATGTACTTCAACGGTGTTATGTACCTGTGTACATGTTATGTACCTAGCTATGTATACATATATGTTATAAGTACATACCACCTATGTACCATGTACCTAGGTATGGTGATGAGCAATTTGCTAGGATATGTCATATTATTATACAGGGTGACACACAAATACATAGCGAGAGCAATTTCCCTGAATACATCAAATTATAAATTCATACATACAGGGTGTTAAAGGAGACTTGTCTTTGTTCGGAACGGATAAGGTTCGTTCTCGGAACTGCTGGGTTTCTCCTATCTTGTCCTAATCTCTTCGATTTTGGGCCGGCATTACAAGCAACACTATCAAACCTTTTGAAGAAAAAAAAGAGAAAAAAAATAGCTCACCCCTAAAGGGGATATAGCTAAAAACAGGTGCCCATATCACCAAAGTATGGAAAAGTATCTTACAAGTGTAATGGGCCAATAGAAAAGTCTCGGACCGGCTGGCTTTCTCCTATCCTGTCTTCCTTCTCTTTTCGATTTCGGGACGATAAGACCTTTACAGTTACAGTTCCCTTTATCGCTCTATCAAACCTCTTAAAAAAATGGACGATTTACGAATTACATTGAAATATGGATGGAATTGTAAATACTTTTCCATACTTCGGTGATATAGGGCACAGAATTTATCATTGGGTTGAAAATTGGGTTCTGAATTTTTGAACTTGATGGTGAGTTTTCCCTCTAGGTCTCTTTGTTAATAGTTGTAGGTTATACATCCTTTGTGGCAATCTCTCAGGGTTTATTAAGATGGAACGGAAACTCGGAAAGGATATGTACATATGTAACTTGATGGTGAGTGCACCCTGTACAGGTACAATGTAGGTTATACAACTCGGAGTGACAATTTTCTTCATTCTACGTCAAATTAAAGTTTTGACAATTACCTTACATACAGGGTGGATTCAAAACTGTGGCGTATACAGGTGAGAATGTGAGAATAATAGCACAGCCATATTGATGTTTCAATATGTTTTTTGGTTTAATCCGGTCCACCATTCTAAGATTTGTTCGATTCTTTGGTGATGATAGCTCGATTTTCCCTTAAATTCACAAACAAATAAATTAGGTACTTTTTTTTTACCTAAATCAAGCAAGTAATTTTGTTCAATTAAAGCAGTTGTAATTTATTCATGTTTTCTACCTAAGTAAGAATCAAACAGATGGTGAGTGCACCCTGTACAGGTACAATGTAGGTTATACAACTCGGAGTGACAATTTTCTTCATTCTACGTCAAATTAAAGTTTTGACAATTACCTTACATACAGGGGGGATTCAAAACTGTGGCGTTTACAGGTGAGAATGTGAGAATAGCACAGCCATATTGATGTTTCAATATGTTTTTTGCTTTAATCCGGTCCACCATTCTAAGATTTGTTCGATTCTTTGGTGATGATAGCTCGATTTTCCCTTAAAAGATACAGATAAAATTCACAAACAAATAAATTAGGTACTTTTTTTACCGAATCCGGATTCAATGGATTCAAGAATCTGGCTACTTTGGATTCCCTTTCAATTTTCTTTCAAAGAGATAGATATATATATTTTTTTTTCTTCTCTCTTTGGAATGCCTATCTTCTACCACTGTGAACCAAACGAATCCAGTCCCAGAGTGAATCCCTTGGATTCACTGGATTCGTATTTTCAAAAGTTTTTTTCTTTCTGTCAAAATGAATCTGGGATTCGAGGATGAGATTCAGACAATAAAAAAAAGAAGAAGAAGAAAACTCATCTTCATCTGTATTACCTACCTAGTTTAGTCTGATTCTCACTTTATTGCAGAGATAGATATATATATTTTTTTTTCTTCTCTCTTTGGAATGCCTATCTTCTACCACTGTGAACCAAACGAATCCAGTCCCAGAGTGGATCCCTTGGATTCGCTGGATTCGTATTTTCAAAAGTTTTTTTCTTTCGGTCAAAATGAATCTGGGATCCGAGGATGAGATTCAGACAATAAAAAAAAGAAGAAAACTCATCTCCATCTGTATTACCTACCTAGTTTAGTCTGATTCTCACTTTATTGTACCACCCTGTAATGCATAGCACATAGCATACTCTTGAGACTTGCAAGGAGCTGCCATATTCTGTTCAATGCTAGTTTTAATATTCATTGCTCCATTATGAGTACCTTGCTGAATTTGCTGATCCCACCAGGGGCGCTACACACGGGGTACACAAGAACCTTTGAGGGCACGGTTAGCCTAGTGTCATGCAGAAGGCCCCACGTTCGAATCCCATCATCAATGCTTGTTTTAATATTCATTGCCCCATTATATAAGTACCTTGCTGATCCGAACAGGGGCGCTGTGCATGGGGCAGGGCCGTATTTAAGGGGAGGGGGGGGCAGGGCCGTATATGGG
>NW_007378907.1:0-14055 GCF_000475195.1 Diaphorina citri | reverse complement strand
CGGAGAGCTTCCTCAGGTGTCACTTTGCTGCCGTTGGTGGCACGTAGACTTATACGCACTCTTAGTTCCGAACTGGTGTAGATATTTCCTTTTTTTTTATGCAATTACACAATCAGATAGCATAGAAATTGATGCACCGAAGTGATTACATAATTCAAGCGAAAAAACCTGGACTTGGGCCGGTACGTACACGTTTAGTAGACACTTCTGCCAATATGTAGTGCCCTCGGCAAGAGATCCATTGAACTTGACCCATTTACTTTGATTTAGATCATTTCTACCTATGAATATTGAATACATTATGAGAAAAATAGTACATGACACTACTATTGAATACATCATTAGATTCATTAAAAATAGCCTATACAAGCCCGTTCATACAAGCTACTTACATAGTCACACTTTGCTTACACTTTGCTTACACTTGTCACTGCCACTGCCATTGTACTCGCAGAACCTGTATGCAAAATAGCCGATTCTACCTTGACCTAATCCAATAGGTATTGTTGTTATTGATTGGAACTTAAAGTTTCGCTGTCTAGCACCGAAAAAAAAACAAATTGGTAGCACTTAATCATGTAGATATATTGTAGTACATATCATGTATTAATGATGGGATTCATTATTCGAAAAGGGCACGGGCCAAGAATCTAGTTCCAGATTCCAGAGGTTGGGAACACTGCAGTAGCTCCAATTGGAGATGTAAAGGAATTTTAGCCAACACCTGGGAGCAGCCTAAGACGCGTTTCGTTCTTATTTGAACTCATCAGTTAGACATAGGTAGCTCTCAGGTGCTGGCAAAGAATTTGGAAGTGTTATTTATACTTCAGAGATGGAAATTGTGGAGAAACGAGAACCTGCGTTTTCTATGTAAGATTATAATTTATTATATTAGGTAAAACAATAATAAAATTAAATCAATACAATGCAATCAGACATTTGTAGGTACATAATATCACTGAAATATTTAAAAAGAAAGAGAAGGATAGAGATGAATACATATAGGTATATCTTTTTATAGGTAGGTAAAAGGAGAGAGAGAGAGAGAGAAAAAAAAAGTATTTGATAAAATATTAGTTGATAATTATAATAACAACAATAGTTGATGTTAATCTTTTTCCATAGTTCAAAAAATATTTTTTTTTCTCGCTTTTTTGATTAATTTATACATATTATCCATTATACTTACATATAATTTCTTTACATTATACTTACATATTTTTTTTAAATGCTCCATGGACAAAGAGTAAACCATAACATGTATTTTATTTAATGATGTTGAATTATTGTACTATGTATTTGTCAATAAATAAATGGTTATGTATTAAAAAAAAAAAAAAATAAAACATGCATCATTTTCAGTTCCAAAAGGGGTTCATCATTATATCATTACATTATACAATGTAATATTGAAGATGCCAAATCCAGCATGAAAACCTAAAACCTAAATTATTAATTTGTTAAACATTTACCTACAGGTAAAACCTCCTCGTTTGGTTTTTGTTGTGATGAAATTTAATGTGGTCGCTGTTTTTCCAAGCGAATTTAAATAATTTGACATTTTCCTGTAGGACATGTCGGCGTTGAAGAAATGACAACGCTTAAAAGAAAATTTTGCGAATTTTTCTGGAGGAGCAAAAAACGCTGCCGCTGCGCGCTGGCTTCTTGATGGAAATTTGGGGAAGTTGAAGAGTGAGTTACGTTAGGATTTGACCCATGCTCCGAGTAGTCGACTAAAAATCTTCGATCTCACTCGCTCGATCTTTACACAGCCAGCCTAGTTTGCTTAGAGGGTAAAGCGTCTGGCTTGTAAGCGCTCTGTCATGGGATCGATTCCGACCCGGGACGGATTTTACCCTGAAGGGATAAGGTTCGTTCTCGGACCGGCTGGCTTTCTCCTGTCCTGTCTTCCTTCTCTCTTCCTTTCGGGACGATATGACCTTGAGAGTTACAGTTCCCTCTATCAAACCTCTTTTACTTACCTAATCTTTACACATCTCCTCATCTCCAGTAGATAGGCTGCTTTATTTCTCAAGCGCCGATATAATAGGTTTATTATTACAGATAATATTGTAAAATTGTATCTAATTTACGAGCATGTTGTGTTTTGTGATTAATGGGGGGCTGAGTCGTATGTGCCCATGTCACCTGAGATTGGTAGCTAACCTATGAATTTTAGAAAAGGGTGGCCCAACTGATCAAATGTCAAACTTTTCCCGTGTTCAGACGGGGTCAATCAGCCCTAGCTAGGGTAATTTGTTTCTTTAGCAAGGGAAATTTAAGGCTGGTCTATCTCCTGTGTAAAGTCCTCCCGCCAGACCCCCCAAAATTTTGACCATTGGATGTGGTGTGGAAAGTAATACATAGAAAACCCATTTCTTACACCTCGGACCGGGGGCGTTTAGCGGCAATGGCTGTCCAGAAAATCGAAAAAGGGCCAAAATTTACATACCAACCTGGAAAGGTACACGAGAAATTCCAACGCTATATGATGTGGACCCTTTTGTAAAGACCAGGCCTGAAATTGTTCCGTCTTCCCTCCAACCCTGACCAGAAAGGTTTCAAGTTAAATAATCGACTCGAAATAAGAGGGAAAAAATAGCCTTTGTGAACATGTACAAAGGGGGAGGAAGTGAAGGAAGGAAGATGGAGAAATTAAGGGGAGAAAAGGAGAAAGAAGGGAAAGAAAGGGAGGGAGAAAAGAAAAGGAGTTTTTTTTCTACCGCGATTTTCTATCTAGGCTATCTACAGAATTAATTACTGTCATCTCTGATAAAATGGCGAGAAATAACTGTAGTATTAGAAAGTAAAAAATTACCACCTGTGGAGAGAGAACTACTCTCTCTATAGTTAGGTTATGAATAGCAAAGATGTGTATATTACTTTCCGTGTCCGTGAGATAGGCATGGCACCTATCCCAAGGTTTGTAGATAGGACCATAGAAATTTAATGTGGTCGCTGTTTTTCCAAGCGAATTTAAATAATTTGACATTTTCCTATAGGACATGTCGGCGTTGAAGAAATGACAATGCTTAAAAGAAAATTTTGGGAATTTTTCTGGAGGAGCAAAAAACGCTGCCACTGCGCGCTGACTTCTTGATGGAAATTTGGGGAAGTTCAAAGAGTGAGTTACGTTAGGATTTGACCCATTCTCCGAGAAGTCCACTAAAAAGAAAATTTAGCTTGGAGGGTAGCGCGTCTGCCTTGTAAGCGCCACCCGGGGCAGATTTTATCCCGAAGGGATAATGTTGACATTTTCCTATCCTGTCTTCCTTCTCTCTTCGCTTTCGGGACGATAGGAACTTGAGAGTTACAGTTCTTTCTATCAAACCTCTTTTACTTACCTAATCTTTACACATCTCCAGTAGATAGGCTGCTTTATTTCTCAAGCGCCGATATAATAGGTTTATTATTACAGATAATATTGTAAAATTGTAATTTACAAGCATGTTGTGTTTTGTGATTAATGGGGGCTGAGTCGTATGTCCCCATGTCACCTGAGATTGGTAGCTAACCTATGAATTTTAGAAAAGGGTGGCCCAACTGATCAAATGTCGAACTTTTTCCGTGTTCAGACGGGGTCAATCAGCCCTAGCTAGGGTAATCGCTGTTTCATTAGCAAAGGAAATTTCAGGCTGGTCTATCCCCTGTGAAAAGTCCTCCCGCCAGACCCCCCAAAATTTTGACCATTGGATGTGGTGTTGAAAGTCATACATAGAAAACCCATTTCTTACACCTCGGACCGGGGGCGTTTGGCGGCAATGGCTGTCCAGAAAATCGAAAAAGGGCCAAAATTTACGTCGAAAGGTACACGAGAAATTCCAACGCTATATGATGTGGACCCTTTTGTAAAGACCAGGCCTGAAATTCTTTCGTCTTCCCTCCAACCCTGACCCGAAAGGTTTCAAGTTAAATAATTGACTCGAAATAAGAGGGAAAAAATAGCCTTTGTGAACATGTAGAAGGGGGAGGAAGTGAAGGTAGGAACATGGAGAAATTAAGGGGAGGAAGGGAGAAAGAAGGGAAAGAAAGGGAGGGAGAAAAGAAAAGGAGAGGGAAATTTACTCCCTCCCTCCCTAAAAAAAAAAAATCTGGTGTGAACATCACACAACTTTCCTTATCCTATTAAATGATGCTTATTTGGGTGTTGTTCTATTGCAACTTTTACAATATCTCTAACAATTTGGTCAGTATCGCTGAAAACCGCCAAAAAGGGTCAAAAACCGCCAAAAAAAAAAGAGTCAAAATACCGCCAACCGCAGCACCTATCTTAACCAAACGTTTTGTGTTGCATTCTTGTCACATTTATGGACTACTTGCCACATTTCAAGTCTCTAGCTCATACCGTTCCCGAGATATTATTGAATTACACCGAAAAGTGCCAAAAAGCGGCCGAAATGCCGCCAAGCGTTGCACCGATCTTAACCAAAAGTTTTGTGTCGCATCCTTGTCAGATTAGACAGCTGCGTGACAAATTTCAAGTCTCTAGCTCTTACCGCTCTCGAGATATTTTGTTTACAGACAGACAGAAGGACAGACACACGGACCAATGGCTGAAACTTTGTATTTAGGCTCTAGGGACCTCAAAACGTGTTTTAGCACTAAAAACTGACCATCGAAAATTTGACCCGATTACATTACTTTCCTTCCTATAGGATAAGGAAAGTAAAAAGGAGAAAAGGAAAGTAAAAACGGAAGAAGAAAGGAAGGGTTACGAGTAGCTAACTAAAAAAGAAAATAGCGTAGACGTAAAAACAGAGAGAGAGGAAAAGAGAGAATTTTAAAAAATAAAATAAAATAAAAATAATTATTGTATACAATATTCTACTCTATTTTAAAGTCCCAACAGGGACCTTGAAATCCCAATGGGACCAAAAATCGAACCATTCGTTCCCTGAAATGCAACATCTAAATAATCATATGAGGATATGAGGTTAGGTAAAAATAACTTGGGGTTAGTAGGTGGAAGAGCTGAGGAGAATCCTGCCACTATAACTAAAACCATAGAAAAAAATTACTTCACTTCGTTCCTTCAATTAGGGTCTAAGAAGAAGGCAAGATATGTACGTAGTCTTGAATTTTTCATACGAACGTCAAGAAAAAGGAGGGGAGGAAGAGAAAGAGAAAGAAAGAGAGGGAGGAGTCGAAAGGAAAAAAAGAAGACAAGATAAAGAAAGGGAGAGGGGTGAGGAAGAGAGAAAAGAAAGGGAAGAGGGAGCAAGCACAGGAGGGAGAGAGAAAAAGAGAGAGAATAAGAAGGGGAGAGAGGAAGGAGATAAGAAAGGAAGGGAGAGAGGGAAGAGGAGAGAGAGAAGAAAGCTTCCCTTCGTCGTTCCTTCAATTAGGGTCTAAGAAGAAGGCAAGATATGTACGTAGTCTTGAATTTTTCATACGAACGTCAAGAAAAGGAAGGAGGGGAGGAAGAGAGAGAGAAAGAAAGAGAGGGAGGAGTCGAAAGGAAAAAAAAAGAGGAAGACAAGATAAAGAAAGGGAAGAGGGAGCAAGCACAGGAGAGAGAGAGAGAGAGAATAAGAAGGGGAGAGAGGAAGGAGATAAGAAAGGTTGAATTTTTCATACGAACGTCAAGAAAAGGAAGGAGGGGAGGAAGAGAGAGAGAAAGAAAGAGAGGGAGGAGTCGAAAGGAAAAAAAGAGGAAGACAAGATAAAGAAAGGGAGAGGGGTGAGGAAGAGAGAAAAGAAAGGGAAGAGGGAGCAAGCACAGGAGGGAGAGAGAAAAAGAGAGAATAAGAAGGGGAGAGAGGAAGGAGATAAGAAAAGAAGGGAGAGAGGGAAGAGGAGAGAGAGAGAAGAAAGAAAGGGAGAGAGGAAGAGAAAGAAAAAGAAGGGGAGTGACGAAGAGAGAGTCAGGTGAACATAATAAATAAACCAGAAAGAAAGAAGAGAGAGAGAAAGAGAGGAAAGAGGAAGAAGAAAGAGAGAGAAACAATATTGAAGCAAGTGGTGTGGAAACTAAGCAAGAGAGAAAGAGAAAAAAAAGAGGGAGGGAGAGCGGATGAGAGGAAGAGAGACAGACAGATGGCTAAATAAGATGAGGGTAAGAGATAAGATGAGGGAGGGAGAAAGAGAGGTTCTACCTCTAATAAGATGCGAGGAAGAGAGATAGGGATAGATGGAAAAATGAGATGGAGAGAGAGGGAGGGAGAAAGAGAGGTTCTACCTCTAATAAGATGCGAGGAAGAGAGATAGGGATAGATGGAAAATGAGATGGAGGGAGGGAGAAAGAGAGGTTCTACCTCTAATAAGATGCGAGGAAGAGAGATAGGGATAGATGGAAAATGAGATGGAGAGAGAGAGATATTAAAATTGGGAAAGACAACCATAGACACAAAACAAGCGAGATTAGACAGAGAGGGAGATAGCGAAAGAGGGAGAGAGAGAGAGAGAGAGAGAGAGAGAAGGAGAGGGGAAGCGAGACAGAGAATGATTCCCGCTTTTGAATTATTAAGGAAGAAATGAGAATTCAGGGTCGGATTGGCAGGGGTCTTTGAGAGAAGGAGAGGGGAAGCGAGACAGAGAATGATTCCCGCTTTTGAATTATTAAGGAAGAAATGAGAATTCAGGGTCGGATTGGCAGCGGTCTTGTATTAGGAAGGGAGGTAGAATTTTTCCCCCAACTTATAAGTATAATGAAAATATCAGGGGTGGTCGAGATATAAAAATTAGTATAGAGGAAGTAGGAAGAGAGGAAGAAAAATGAAGAGATATCCGTTATTGGAACGGCTGGCTTTCTCCTATCCTGTCTTCCATTTCTCTTCGATTTCGGGACAAAAATACCTTAGCCGTCCCCTCTATAAAAAAAATTACATTACTTTCCTTCCTATAGGATAAGGAAAGTAAAAATGGGAGAGAAGGGAAGGGACAGAGAGATGTAGAAAAGGGAGTGAGAGAGGACAGAGAGAATCGGGAGAGAAGAAAAATAGGAGAGGAAGAGAAACAAGAGAAAGAAAGAGAGAGAATAGAGGCGGGAAAAAAGAGGAGGAGGGAGAGAAAAAAGGGAAGAGAAACAAGAGGAAGAAGGAGAGAGAAGAGAGAATAAAGACTGGAAAAAGGGAGAAAAAAGAAGAGGAGGGACAGAAAAGGGGAGGACGGAAAGAGAAAAAGGGAGACGGAGAAAATAGAGACGGAAAAAAGGGAGGGAAATTTTGCAGGGGAGAAAGGGAGAAAAACGTTTTCCCAGATATGACACAGATATTATAATATAAATTTATGAGCCATAATAATAATATAGGCAGGGTGAGAAACCAGAGGGAAGGGAAATGTCCCACCTCTAGCCTGGGATGTTAGGTATATTTCTCCCTCAAGAGTAATAAAATTCATGAAATTATTCGTCCAGGATACTCAAACTGAGGGGAAAAAGAGGAAGGAGGGGAGAAAGAGAGGGACAAAACCAAAATTATTCCCAGCCAAAAAATAAGTAGGTATAAGAGGAAGTGACAGATATTTTTTTTTCTAGTGCCTACTCGTATTTATTGTGAAATTTTGGTTTTTAAATTAAAAAAAAAGTTTTCCCTCTCTTCTGTCTCATCAAAGATGGCGTCTTTTCAACCCAAAATAATCCATGTTTAAGAATTGGAAGCTGGCGTTACCCGAATTACGAATGTGTAACCCAAACAAACAAATTACATATACAAACAAACAGAGATCTCAAGTTAAATAAAACCATGTAAAAAGCAAAGGTTCAGAAAAATACCTACAGCTTTTCACGGTACCTACATAATGAAATTTGTATGAACGCCTTGTATTTATTTTTTTTTGAGTATGCAATATGCAACGCACTTTTCATTCAATACCGTCCCTAGTTCACTATTTCCCATAGGTCCATAGGTGACTGGTGACACACACAATCACTGTGAGAATGTCTGGGGAACAAACCACATGTTTACATTTGTTGGTAAACCCATAAAATACAAGAGACCTTGTTTAGATTGCTGGGGTAAAGGACCGCCGGTTCGATTCCCGCCCGGGGCGGATTTTATCCTGATGGAATAATGTTCGTTCTCGGAACGGCTGGCTTTCCTCCTATCCTGTCCTCCTTCTCTCTTCGATTTCGGGACGATATGACCCTAGCAGTTAAAGTTCCCTCGGTCAAACCTCATATAAAAAATAAAAATACCTACCTACAGCTTTTCACGGTACCTACATAATGAAATTTGTATGAACGCCTTGTATTTTTTGAGTATGCAATATGCAACATACTTTACATTTCTCAATACCGCCCCTAGTTACCTAGTTCAATATTTCCCATACCTACCATAGGTGGTAGGTCCATAGGTGACTGGTGACACAATCACTGTGAGAATGTCTGGGGAACAAACCACATGTTTACATTTTGTTGGTAAACCCATAAAATACAAGAGACCTTGTTTCGATTGCTGGGGTAAAGGGACTATTTCATTCTAGCAGCATAAACAAGGTATATTCTATTTCTTGTCCGCCCCTGTTATAAGACAATGCATTAAATTTTACTATCGCCACGGACTCGAGAACACTTTGTTTCATTTTAGTCACAGCTGAGGCCGCTCCTCACCTAAAAACCAGTGGAGTGTTCTATCTCCATGGGAGCTAGAGGAGCTGGGATGTTGAGACAACATAAACCATGCTTCGAAGCAACATGTAGCTTGTGGCATATCCTAAGACCGTCCACTCACTATCAGGTAGACCTGACAAGTACAATATCATGTTGCCTTAAGGCAGCAATTCTCAACCTTTGGTGGTACGTGAAAAGCTACCCAATGGGTACGCGGGCGAAAAAAGATTAAGAACCGCTGACTGCAAGGAATGGTTAACTGCAGCATGCCTCATGTTGCTATAATAGCGCCTTAAGACCACCAGCACATTAGAATTCTGTAAAATAATAGACTCTTGAGTGGTAGGCAATCACTAGGCGAGGTTAACGCCGGAGGCGTTCTCTACCACCTAACCTTTAGAGCTCCATTATTATGTGGTCAAATTCTCAAATAAGTGAGGATAAAATTCCATGCCTCGGCTGGGATCGAACCCACGTCCTCCTGTTTACCAGGCGAGCGTCTTGACAACTACGCCACCGAGGCCGGTGTATGGGTTTAGAGCTTCCCCTTTGGAAAATCTCACCCCACGCCACTGTTACAAAGTACAACTACGCCACCGAGGCCGGTGTATGGGTTTAGAGCTTCCCCTTTGGAAAATCTCACCCCACGCCACTGTTATAAAGTGTCAGTAAAAACCTTGCCTTTAATCGCCACTGGCTGTATCAAATAGGGAAACCTACCCCAAGGTGGACAAATCAGTAGGGAAACCTACCCCAATGTGGACAGCTTGTCTTTAATCGCCGCTTACAAGTAGTATCAAGTAGGTAGGCAATAGGGAAACCTACCCCAATGTGGACACTCACCTGTACTCATCCTGGACAGCCAGTTCCCTTACATCATCCACTGGTATAAGATAGAGATGAGAGGAGGATGAAGAGAGTAACTTGTGACTAGAGAGCCATTGTCAGTAATGAACATTTTGTCAATATTATGCTGAAATATTCATCTTTATGACTCACTAGCCATACCTTTCCTTCCTGGAGACAAAGTCCCGGAACCCCTGAATATCCCTTGAGGTTTTTTTTCTCCAAATTGGGACCATTAACTTAATATTGAAATGGGGGGGGGGTTTCTTATGAAATAGATCTCCTATAGTGAGAATCAGGTTACCACTTTCTGTGCTATACAGGGTGGTTCGTGATTTGCGAACCACGCTTATATCTCAGAAACGGCTGGGAATTAAGGAATGAAATAAACGGCATCATGTAGATGAAATTTTGATGATTAAAATGGCATTTTTTAAATTTGCAATTTTTTTTGCAAAACGGCCCATTTTTTGCCAAATATAGGTCACTCTTATGGAAACCCCCATTTTTTATTTAATTATTGGAATCAGCATAAAATTTTAATTGAAAAAATGTATTCACTCGAAAAAATTTGCTCTACAAAAATTCTGTACACTGTGAGAAAGAAAAACAATTTCTTAATTATTTCTTTAGTTTTTGTATTATTCACTTAACTATTTCAACAACAATCAACAACAACAAACAAATTTATAAAAGCTGTTCAAAATGAGATCCATCTGTTTGTACACAGTAAGGCATTCTTCGCTCTAACTCAGGACCAACTGCGTTGGTTATCATATCTGGGGTCACTGACGCACACAAAATCGCGATTTGTGCAAATTTTTGTAGAGCAAATTTTTTCGAGTGAAAAATTTTTCAATTAAAATTTTATGCTGATTCCAAAAATTAAATAAAAAATAGGGGTTCCCATAAGAGTGACCTATATTTGGCAAAAAATGGGCCATTTTGCAAAAAAAATTGCAAATTTAAAAAAAGCCATTTTAATCATCAAAATTTCATCTACACGATGCCTTTTATTTCATTCCTTAATTCCCAGCCGTTTCTGAGATATAAGCGTGGTTCGCAAATCACGAACCACCCTGTACATATATATAGAAATGTGTCACTGCACTGAAGCCCTTCTCAAACAGGTATGTTGTTGGAAAGGCAAGTAATAACCACTTGGCCTTATTCCATAGGTCTCGACAAGTTTCTTTTCCTTGAGGCCAGAACTTTTCATACTCATACGAATTGAACAGAGCTTCTTTTCAACATCATACTTGATGTCCATCAATGATTTTTGAATAGATTCAGGGACCAAGGATTGTCCGCTGTGGATGGATTCAAAACCCACTTCTAATGTTGTTCGGTCTTGACCAGTTCTCTTTTCGCCCCCAGAAATCGGAAATCGCCCCCGGAGATTGATTGTTGAGTGTAGAGGTTTATTAAAAAAAAAAAAAAAAAAAAAAAAAAAAAAAAAAAACAGGATAACGAAACGAACACAAATTATGGGCTATTTTTTATTATTATTATTATTATTATTTTAATGTGTACAAGCTACCAAGATTCTTCAGTACTTAAAGCCTACTTTTTCCAAATCGGTTGTTGATTGCCACTCAAGAACTATTAATTTAAAAATTTTTGATTGACATGGATAACGAAACAAACACAAATTATGGGCTAGTTTTTTTATTATTATTATTATTATTATTTTTTTAAATGTGTACAAGCTACCAAGATTCTTCAGTACTTAAAGCCTACTTTTTCTAAATCGGTTGTTGATTGACACTCAAGAACTATTAATTTAAAATTTGTTGATTGACACACAATAGTAGTTTGGAGGGGTTTGATTTGATTGTTGATTGACATCCAAACTATTGAAAACTGATAGGAGTTTGACTTAATTGATAGTTGATTGACACTCAACAACTTTAGTGACGTGAATTATCTATTTATTTATCGTAAGAGAAGTGTGAAGTGAAGTGAGTTTGACTTGATTGATTGTTGACTGACACTCAAGAACTACTGTGAAGTGAGAGTCGTTTGAGTGGACAGTAGAGCGGTCAGCGTTGAGTGACTCTCGGCCAAGGTCGAGTTACAAGGGCCTGCCTCGGTCCACGAAGACATACTATGGCCAGGCGAGGACATACTATGGCCGGGTGAGGACATGCTATGGCCGGGTGAGGACATACTATGGTTGGAGTTGACCCCTGTGTCTGCGTGGTCGGGTGATGTTGCTTCGTGATGACCTAGAACACAACACAATTGCTTATTGGTTATGACATACTATGACTAGCTGAGGACATACTATGGCCAGATGAGGACATGCTATGGCCTGGTGAGGTCATACTATGGTTGGAGTTGACCCCTGTGTGAGGACATGCTATGGCCGGGTGAGGACATACTATGGTTGGAGTTGACCCCTGTGTCTTCGTGGTCGGGTGATGTTGCTTCGTGATGATCTAGAACATAACACAATTGCTTATTGGTTATGACATACTATGACTAGGCGAGGACATACTATGGCCAGGTGAGGACATGCTATGGCCTGGTGAGGACATACTACGGTTGGAGTTGACCCCTGTGTCTTAAATTACACCGAAAACCGCCAAAAAGCGGTAAAATGCCACCAACCGTTGCACCGGTCTTAGTCAAAAGTTTCGTGTCGCATCCTTGTCACATTTGACAGCTACATACCAATTTCAAGTCTCTAGCTCTTACCGTTCTCGGGATATTTTGTTTACAGACAGACACACACACAGACACACACACACACACACACACGAGAGAGAGAGAGAGAGAGAGAGAGAGAAGGAGAGGGGAAGCGAGACAGAGAATGATTCCCGCTTTTGAATTATTAAGGAAGAAATGATAATTCAGGGTCGGATTGGCAGCGGTCTTGTATTAGGAAGGGAGGTAGAATTTTTTCCCCCAACTTATAAGTATAATGAAAATATCAGGGGTGGTCGAGATATAAAAATTAGTATAGAGGAAGTAGGAAGAGAGGAAGAAAAATGATGAGATATCCGTTATTGGAACGGCTGGCTTTCTCCTATCCTGTCTTCCTTTTCTCTTCGATTTCGGGACAAAAATACCTTAGCCGTTCCCTCTAAATAAAAAAATGGGAGAGAGGAGAAGGGAAGGGACAGAGAGATGTAGAAAAGGGAGTGAGAGAGGACAGAGAGAAGAAAAATAGGAGAGGAAGAGAAACAAGAGAAAGAAAGAGAGAGAATAGAGGCGGGAAAAAAGGGAAGAGAAACAAGAGGAAGAAGGAGAGAGAAGAGAGAATAAAGACTGGAAAAAGGGAGAAAAAAGAAGAGGAGGGACAGAAAAGGGGAGGACGGAGAGAGAAAAAGGGAGACGGAGAGAATAGAGACGGGATGTGTTTTGACACTAAAAACTGACCATCGAAAATTTGACCCGATTACATTACTTTCCTTCCTATAGGATAAGGAAAGTAAAAATGTCCCTACCATATACTCATACTTACCCGTGCTGCTGCTCTCCAGAAGATTGCTGAAGGACCCAGGAGATGCTGATTCAGACGTCAAGTTGAGTCTGCCCAGGTCCTGCACCTGAAATATTCGAGTGGGTTTTATTACCTGCTGATCAAATAAGTTATTCCCAACCAATCAAATAAGAGACATAAGAAGTGACATCTTAAGGTGGGTCCAAACATGGTCGACCGGCCGTCGATCGACATCGATTCACAATTAATCAACATCGATCGATCAACGGCCCTAGAGTCTGCCCAGGTCCTGCACCTGAAATATTCGAGTGGGTTTTATTACCTGCTGATCAAATAAGTTATTCCCAACCAATCAAATAAGAAACATAAGAAGTGACATCTTAAGGTGGGTCCAAACATGGTCGACCGGCCGTCGATCAACATCGATTCACAATTAATCAACATCGATCGATCAACGGCCGTCCACTATGTGTGGACACACCTTTACAGATTCACAATTTTCAAAAGGGGTATTTATTTTATTTAATATTCTATGTATTTAATGAATTTGTTTATTTTTTGGCATGTGCAAGATAGGTAACCAATTGACTGCCTAAGAGTCATATCAGGCTTTTATGCTTTACCTTTTCATTGGGATTCCGCCCCCTTGTCCTCACAAGGCTAAGTGGACCAAAGAGGCATTTTTATTACAAAAGGCATGTACATAAAATAAATAAAAAAATGTAATTATTATTGACTAGCCTTATGGACCAACCCTGTAGAGGTGGCGCAGCTCCTGGGCCTGGAGACGGAGATGTAGTCGCCAACGTTAACAACAACAACAACATCAACGGCCCTCGACTATGTGTGGACACACCTTTACAGATTCAGAATTTTCAAAAGGGGTATTTATTTTATTTACTATTCTATGTATTTAATGAATTTGTTTATTTTTTGGCATGTGCAAGATAGGTAACCAATTGACTGCCTAAGAGTTATATCAGGCTTTTATGCTTTACCTTTTCATTGGGATTCCGCCCCCTTGTCCTCACAAGGCTAAGTGGACCAAAGAGGCATTTTTAAAGTACAAAAGGTATGTACAGAAAATAAATAAAAAATTGTAATTATTATTGACAGTAAATTTATACTTACTTATTTTCCTTGTCCAGCTCAAGACTACCATGCAAATCTTGAATACTTCTTCAGACTAGATCTGAGTAAAGCACGTGCACTT
>NW_007378906.1:0-77680 GCF_000475195.1 Diaphorina citri | reverse complement strand
CCAGATCCAGGATCATCTAGTACTCTTCTAGTGGTGTAATCGGCAATATCTGAAGAGACGAGTAGTAAGTCTGGATTCGTACATGACCCGTTGTGATACAGAAAAGTAGGTGTGTCTGTAGGCTTGTATATTACTTCTATTGGATTGGTGTTTACAAAATCTTCAAGGATTTTTCCTACACAGTCTTGATCTTTATATCCCCAACTCTTCGAATGTGCGTTAAAGTCGCCAATTATAATCGTTTTTGGATCAGTTTTTATTGAGGTTAGATCAGGCGAGTTCTTTGGAGGGTTGTAACAGCTATAGATTTTATAATGCTCTCCATTTTTCCATATATCAGTTCTTGTGATTTCAATTGTGTCATTATGTTGCATTTCTTTGATTATTGAAAAAGTAGCCATTAATCCAAGTTTGACTCCAACTAGTATTCCACTAGCAATCTGTCTGGCTTTAGGTAGGACATGGAGAGTATATCCGTTGAAAGAGAAGTTGGGATTTTGATCTGTGAGGTTTGCTTCCATAATACAGAAGACGTCGACATTCTGAGTTGATATTATTTGTTGAAGTTCAGTTCGTTTGCCGGATGTTATTCCGCCAGCATTCCATTGTAGGACAGTTAAGATGTTAGAACCCAAGGCAGTCCCCACCCGGAGATCCGAACGGGGGACTATTTTGACTCCGGAAGATTTTACTTTGGGACGCATCTTGCCATGTTTATATTGCTCATTTAGCACCACCCGGGGAGCACTTATGGACCACTTTAACATGGCTAGAGCTAGAGACCATCACCCCGGTGTATAGCAGATACAAAAAGATATCTTTATTCTGCTATCGCCACTCGGCGAAAGCTAAAGCCGCTACAACAATAACAACAACAGGTATGTCCCTCATCAGATGGGCGATAAGAGACACAATACTTCCCATTTAGGTGCTGGGTCAACACGAGAACACCAGAAAGTAACCTGTTGAAATATTTGCAATCGAAAAACGAGTGCAAATTTTTGTCGATGGTGAGATTCGAACCCAGGACCTTCTGCATGGCAAGCAAGCGCGTTACCACTGGACTAACCGTGCCCCCCGTGTAATTCGGAGAAATGGCTTTTAATTTAAACTCGAGTGTCGAATTTTGTCATCCCCCACCCTCAAGATAGATGGGGGAACTGGGGATGAAAACAGATTTGGTAATCACACAGTTTTTATAACCTTACCTCGCATTTTTTGCATGTCTCTGCATCGTGAGGGAAAGCTCGAGCTAGGGGGAAATAAGTGCTAAGTATACTCCATACACCTTGAGGTACCAAACGCCTCATGCTCTCATCTGGTATCAATTCACCTGGGAAAGAATATAATCCAGACATTCATATGAGAGGTAGATTCGTAGAAGCTTAAGCCCCATCCTAGAGCCACTTTACAAAATTCAAGGTCTACTTTAAGAATCGCCACACAAAATATTAGGCGGAAATTGAAAATGTACCCAACTGTTAGTTGATGAAGCAAGGTAATGTTTATTACAAAAAGGATTCTCCTACAGATTTGAAGGCTGAAAATGAAATATACATACCATGCGGACACAATATGTCTTCATTGAATTCTTTCTGTGTGTTTTCATCCGTACTTTCTTCATCTTCCTCCCCGTCGTTGTCTCCATCTTTCATTTTTCTTTTCCTTCTTTCATTATCACCATTTACTTGGTCATTTTGTTTATCATCAAATCTACTATGAGCTTTATCTTCGTATAATAAACCTTCATTTTTACTTTGATTGGTTCTAGTGCTTTTTGTACAACTATTATGATCATACGTTCTATTTCTTCTAAATGTTTCTACTTCGTTATCATTGTCTTCTTCGCATTTTGTCAAGTCTGGTGACTTGACGGTTCCCTTTTTGTTTTGCTCTAGAACCCTTTCGATACTGTTACTATAAGATTTCAGGGGAGAACTAACACCTCCATTATCTAAACTTGTACCCTGGCCTCCGTTTAAATCTTTATCTACATGATTCAGTTCTAATTTACTGTTCATAATGGATGTTGCTTCAATAGATGTAACATTCCCCTCTTGAGATTCCAGGTTTATATGGAGGTGATTATTTCTATTGAAAGATTCGTCAAGAGATTCCGATTTCACATAAGTATTAAACTCTATTTTGGAGGTTAATATTTGTTCACTATTGACATCATCAGGACCTACAAAGTGTTCGTCAATGTCATTATCACCCTGAGGACTGACTCTTGTACACTGTAGGTTTTTAATTTTATCACATGGATTTTCTTTTTGTTGCTGGTTTTGCTGTTGTTTTAGTACACATAAAAATTTACTTTTGAATAAATTGAATGTTGTTTCTAAATTTTCCATCAGTACATAACATTCAGTCATTTCTGGGGATATTACGAATGAGGACTTTGTTTCTTTTATGTTCTTCCCAGTGTTGTTAACTTGGTCAGAATTAAGAGAGTCTTTTGGATGGATTGTATTTTTGTTATTGCAGCTAGTGTTAGTATTATTACAGTTGATTTCTTGCAATGCGTCATTTGAACTATTACAACTGGGAACTCTACGATCAGATGTTCTTATCCTCTTAGTTCTTTCCAATTGTTCATCTTCTACATGTCTACAGTCTAACAAACGTTTTCTAAATCCATTACTATTTTTATCCACTTCAGATTCTGACACCGAATCCTCAATAGAATCTCCATTGGTTTCACATTCTTTGTTTGATCTTCTATCAATAAAAAGATTATAAGCTAGGGTATCTAGCATATTATTTGATTGGCTATTGGATTTTAATGGACTTGATTGAACATTTTTGTCTGATGACGAACTTATAGGGCTTAACTGTTTCTTCTCATCGTCACTTTGAACATTGGCTATTCCATTACCTGCTTGATTAAGGCTATTGTTCTCATTATAACTTGGACTATCAACACCATTCGTAATTTTTTTCATGGCTAAATCTTTATTAACGAGGGATTTCCAGTATTTCAAAGAATTTTTACCAACCCAAAATGTCGGCTTTGATCTGAAAGAGTAAGAACAGAAAGTAATGAGTAGAGCTTTTTTCAAAATGGCCATGTTTGACAGTGCATATAAGTATATAAAACGGTTCAACCTGTAATAAGAGCATAGAATATAGACTATAAAGCATAAATCAGCCAACCGGGAGAAAGCTCTGGACCAAAAAGGTGTTTGATACAGAAACTACAGAATATTTAAGGCATCAAAATCGATGAAAACCTGTCAACGAATCTTTTATATTTTTTTTACTTACACATCTAATTTCATCTTCAACATGGATTGTATTTCTTTGGCATCATCTCCGGTTTTCTTCTTGACTCTCAGGAATTCACACTTGGCTTGGACACACTCGTGACAAATACTTTCCAGAAGGAAGAGCTGGGGACCTCCGGACAAATGGTCGAACAGTTTGGCTGCCTGCAAACACAAGTGTAAAACGGGTCAAATCAATTGCCTTGTCAGTTTGATTTAAGAGGACCGGTCTCAAATAATGTCAGATTAAAAAAAGTAAAAATTACACTGGATCGCCCAATCAATCCGATTATTACCAATTTGTCAGCCTCATCCTTGAAGTCACAAGAAAATCAAGAAATAATGCTATTTATTGCTCATACACATTTATGGTGGCTTTCACCAATGACTTAATGAGAGATTTCACTAATGGGATAATTTTCAATCATCCAAAACGGAGTTTTTAATGATCCAAAAAGGCAAAAAGACTAATTAAATCTAAATTCAAGATCAAACACAATAACGAAAGATTGCGCACCGAGGAACAAGGAAAAAAGTGGCAGCAAATACTTAACAACCATCATAGATTGATGTCGATCCACAACAATTCACATCGATCGACGTCCGTCGACTATGTGTGGACACACCTTAATAATAATAAATAACCAAAATTCCCATATTTTAAAACAAGGGGGGGGGGAAATAAAGTTGGCCTTACCCCTTCAGTGGAAATGTACTTGCAGCTCCTGACCATGCTTGGGCTCAATTTCTGATGGGGACACAGCAGGGGCGTATTGTCCACAGGCTCAGATTTATTCTGAAGGAAAGACGTCAAACTGGCAACGCTGATAACTTGCACGGTTGCCAAGTTTACGACATTTTCTGGATTTTCAGATTGTACGGGCAAGATTTTCAGGATGTCAATCATCTCGTTTCGTTTGGCATCACTCACCTTCTTGTATTCATCCTGGCAAACGGGAAATGAAGAAATTCTCAGTCAAGTTATAATGGATACATACATAAATGTTACACTAATACGTAAGCAACAATCATGAAATACTGTACGATACGGTAAAATTGTAATAGATAATAATATAAAATTGGCAGTTTCAATAGCTTGGGTAGTAAACATTGCTCGCTTCCATGGTACTCTGGTGTTCTCGTGTTGACCCAGCACCTAAATGGGAAGTATTGTGTCTCTTATCGCCCATCTGATGAGGGACATACCTGTTGTTGTTATTGTTGTAGCGGCTTTAGCTTTCGCCGAGTGGCGATAGCAGAATAAAGATATCTTTTTGTATCTGCTATACACCGGGGTGATGGTCTCTAGCTCTAGCCATGTTAAAGTGGCTGGCTCGTTCTGATCCGCAGTCAACCATTTTGAGGACTAGTGCTTGGTCTTTAAAAGCGGAGAGAACCCTTTAAAAACTGCCAGCTAGCTAGGCTGGTTAGAGTTACCTGTTCAATTTCAACTTCATGATATCTTGAGTGTAATTTTTACATTTCTTGAGTGCAATTTTTCCATGAGTTATGTTTGTTATGTCATCTGCTATTCACAATTTCCAATTCTTTATTCTGTCCGTTGATAGCACAGGAATCTCCAGGATGAGGTCACCAAGGAAGAGAACCGTCGTACTGCGGCTCTACATCGCGAGAAGTTTGCCCATCTGCTCAACAGTAAGAACCGGCCTAGCCTAGCTTCCCTGGTGGAGGAAGTGCAGAATATGGGCCCGAGTGACGATAATGATCTGGGAAACAGTCGAAAACTCTACATGATCAGCCGGGAATTCCTGGACACCTGGAAACGATTTGTTAGGTAAGTTGTATATTCAATTATTAATTGATTTTTTCTTCTTCTTCTTCTTTAAGCGCCAGCCTAGTTAGCTTAGTTGATAGCGCGTCTGCCTTGTAAGCCTTGTAAGCGCTAGGCCGCGGCTTCGATTAGGTACCGCCCGGGGGGATTTCATTCTGAACGGATAATGTTCGTTCTCGGAACGGCTGGCTTTCTCCTATCCTGTCTTCCTTTTCTCTTCAATTTCGGGGCGATAAGTCCTAAGCAGTTACAATTCCCTCTTTTTTTTTCAAGCACGGTGGAGTTCAAATCTGGAGGTTGGTGGTTCGAGTCCATTACTGTTAGGTCATAAAATTTAGCGTTGCGTATTAATCGGAGAACGACATTTGTGATTATAAAAATAAAGACAAGAGCTAAATTCCTTTCAGTGATGAGCTTCTTTTTTTTAGTTATATTAAACAAACGAAGTGTAATCCTCCAAGATTTTTTATTTAGTTTGCCTCTCCGTTTTTTCCCGCGATAATATTACTATAGTGTTATATAGTTTTTCTAACTTGACAAACTGTTTCATAACTCTTTGGCCATCACAACAAATCCTCGCATACTTTTCGAAAAAAGACATTAGAGTTTGGTCGACGTCAACACATGTTGTTTCCGACCCTATGTGCCTAGGTATAGTGGACAAGTCAAACTAAAGGGAGAGATGAGGAGAGTGGACTTAACTTTACATTCATATTGTTTTCTCCTAGCGTTCTCTCCCTTTTTATTGGAAGAGGGATGAGACGATGAGAGGGAGGGAAATTCTTTTATGAGAAAAACATTGTCGCTTACATCAACTTTGGACATGTGTACATGAGGTGAAAGCTAGGACAATATGGTTCCTTATGTAATAATATTTATTCCAGTGTTTTCCGTGACCCAACTTATAATTTGAGGGCATATGAGTTGATTTTTTTTACCCTTTTTACCCCCAATAAAAAAATTATTTGAAAACTTTTTCGATTCTTGGGATAACGCCAGAAAGTATTGTTTTTAAAACTCTTGTAAGGTGACAGGTGATTGATAGTGAATGAGCAAAGTTGCTCGTCTTGTCTTGTAAGTAATCACTGGCGTATATCCTACCCCCGCAGTCCCGGGCGTTTAGAGGCCCCTAAATTTATAATGTAGTACAGGTCCCTAAATAGAGTAAGTAATACACTAAAAATATATGCCTATAATTTGAAGTAAATCTTGGAATCCGAACACCCCCTCTCTCCCGATTCTTAGCTCTCGCTTTCTGGCTCCATATTCAATCAAAATACTTCAAAGTATAGGAGAAAAGAGTCTTTAAAGAGAGATGTAGTTGTGAGAATGAAAGAGAAAAGAACGAGGAGAGAGAAAAGAAAGGAGAAAGTATAGGAGAAAAGAGTCTTTAAAGAGAGATGTAGTTGTGAGAATGAAAGAGAAAAGAACGAGGAGAGAGAAAAGAAAGGAGAAGACAATGTCAGAAGACTAATTACACAACTGTGATTAATTGAAAACTTGAAGTGATATTTCCTGTCACTCTCATGGTGATATCATTATTATCAAGGCGATATTATTAGCCTTTATATGGTGCGAACTCTTCCTAAACTCACAACTAAGGAGGGAGAGGGGTTAGGCTTTCTACTTTCTAATGACATGCAGAATATTTTAATAATGGGATTATGATATACACTTATACAGGATGTCATAGAACTGGTCGGTCCACACCCTAGTGTCTCTTACCAGTCTTTGTTAGTTTATCCCTTTCTCTCAGAAGCCATAATTTTGAGTAACCTATGTTACACTTTTGTTAATCAAAATCGGCCGTTTCGCTTTCTCGTGAAAAGAGGACAATAACGGGTCGATCAGCGTAACAGGCATACAGACAGATGGAAATTTTTCTTAAATTATATTTGGTTTCCTGGATGCCTAAGGAGAAAGGATAAATGAATACTCAATCATTCTAAGCAATGTACAGTATGTACAAAAGTAAAAGGTACATATTATGTAGGTGGGCTTTAAAGCTCGTATGAAAAGCATTACCTTAAAAATTTCCCAACTTGAGAAAAAACGTGAAACACAGATCCACTTGACAAGTCTTTAGCTTGATATGTCCTTTTTAAACATTTTTTTTTTTTTTTTTTTCCCTATTTAAGTTTTTTTTTTTTTTTTTCTTTTTTAAAAAAAATTTTTTTTTTTTTTTTTTTTTTTTTTTTTGAGGAATGACATGGGGGAGGATATGTTATGAAGAGAATTATAAATACAACATTGGGATTTGAACCCCCCCTGAACACAGTGGCTTATGTTTATGTGTCACTTTGGTGGCGGATTCACATCTGAATCAAGAGTGGAAACGAATATAATTACATTTAGTAAATGAACATATTTGGGTCAGAACATTTGGGTCCATTTTTACACTCCATTGTTCTATCTCTGAGTGTTACTGTCAGGGAAAGAAAAATCTCAGTCTCAGGAATATCTCTTTCATACTGAACATTATGGCATATTTCCCTTTCAAGATTTCCCCTCTTCAAGATGGCGAACTTCCTATGGTTTAGTACAGGCGCTACCACACCAAAAGAGGGGAATTTGCTCAAATGCCAATAGGCTTCAGAAGAGGGGACATTGTCTCAGTTTCCGAAAGGAAAGTGTGTCTCGTTAAAACCCTGCCGAAAATGAAACATTTTGATGGGCACCCACCACACAAATATATAATTATATATAATATATATTATTTTTCGTTGCTGTACATAATTAAGCTGTTGTTAGAGTTAGAGTTAGAGCTTAGAAGTCTCATTAGATACAATTAAGAGACAAACTGACCATTATCATGAGGGGCGGATCTGTATTGTTTTTGACTGATTACTTTTGTATCTCCCTCGCTTTGCTCACTCGCTAAACTCCCATCTTTAGTGTTTTCTCCTTTGTCCATTTGTTTTGAAACACACAGTGTTTCAGATAAAATGGCCACCCCCCGTAACTTTTGAAGGGCTGGGAATTTTCGGATTCTGAAAAGTTCTAGAGAAAGACCAATGGCCCATTTGATAATCATATTTTTTATTTATGTTTCTCCCCCTTGAGGCCCTTTAAAGGTGGCCCTTGTCTCAGACAACTATGTTTGAACTTTGGACACACCTTTAAAGGGCCTCAAGGGGGAGAAAAATAAATAAAAAATATGTTGTCTGGCCGTCGATCGACATCTGTCGAAGAGAGAAATCTATGCAGTGTGGACGGTTCAGTCGACATCGATTGACGGCCGGTCGACTATGTGTGGACATACCTTAACACTACGAACAGTTGGTCGTTCGTGCCCATACCCCTAGGTTATTTTACAGGGTTTATACGCGACCTGGAAAAACTGGAAAAGTCATGAAATCTGAAAATCGGCCAAAAAGTCATGGAAAAAATTAAAGAAAACCTGGAAAAGTCATGGAATTTGGAACCCGGTCAAAAATTAAAAATGTTCAAATTAAATATCAAGTTTTTTCCGAAAAAAGGCCTGCGATGCATTCCAAATCATATTCCTTGACGTTCTGCATATTGCATACTTTATTTAAATGAAGGGGTAATCTTACTGATTTTTAAGTTAACTCCGCCCCTAATTTTCTGGAAAACTCGTGGAAATTTTCTGGAAAAGTCATGGAATTTCACTCCGGGAAAAGCGTATAAAGCCTGTATTAGGTCGAATTGATATTTGTTTTTCAATGTTCATGTTGTTGTTTTGCAGGGATTCCACCAAGCGAGATGTACCGCGAGAGCTTTGCAATGCTTCGCTACTCTGTGATCATGGCAAACTTCTCTACGAACCAGAACTCGAGTACTCAGCTGATGACAATCCTGTGTAAGTAAAATCTTGATTCACTGTATTCCGAGTTTTTACTTAAAGTTCTGTCGTGTCGCACTGTATTCAGGGTCTAAAGTACCGTCGTGTCGTGAGATCAATGGAGGAACTTGTAAATAAATAGCGACCAATGGCGGTATATTAAGTAAAAATAGTTGGAATGAGAAAATATCAGTAGGTAGTCTAAGTAGGGTTTGATTTGGATTGTCAGCTCAGACCAAGTTGTTCCATTATACTAACAGTTTAATAGAGCACCCTCTTTCTTGATGTAACAGGAACAACAAAATACTTGAACAGAAACTACCAACAAAAAGTAAAAATTACTGCAAGTTTGGATATAGCAAAAATGCCGCTACCAAGGAAAACAACAATTTCTTTACTTATCATCTTTCAAAAATACCAGACCTACTGATAGGTATTCAACTATTCATGGCTCAGTTTTGATTTTTCTATCGGTCGTGAATATAAAATACAAGTTCTCTGAAAAGGATATAAGATGGGTTCCTCGGTCACAAAGACACGAGGCTGCTAGAAAGGTATTCTTCTCACATTGCACTCCGTGAAAAGTCTTAGGAATGTTTAATGGAAAAATCTGTGGAGCGCGAACTAAATTGGTTGTAATTAATTAAAAGTTTAATTGAGTCTACCTCCCTCACGTCTTCCTTCTCCAAATATGTTAGAGCAACATGTTATTGTGTACATAGCTCCTTCATCCTTTGTACCGTGTGTATATTTCCTTATCTTTTGTAATATGTTCTATATACTCTGTTGTTGTATATGTAAGAATATTTCACATATCTTCCGGACTTCATGGTTTTAATTTGATTCTACACATGTAGGTGGTAGGTATTAGGTAAAAGTTATATTTCCATGTGTTTTCCTAGAGTGAAGATGATAGTTTGGAGAAAAAAAAGTCTTAATTAGGCTAGTTTCCTTCACCCGATGGAGCTCATAATGGTGCTCTTCAATGTCTTGTAGTCCAATAAAATTAAGGCGGTACTACAGCCTATAGCACATTGCATAAAAATAATTACCTCCATTGAGTTCTCACCCAATAATTTTTATTAGAGAAAGTGGAGTGCAATATTTAACTTTTTAAAGGAAAAAAAACCTTCGAGTTTACTTGAAAAGAAAAACCCCTTCGTCATTGCCTCAGCTCAGCTCCTCATGACGTTTTGAGGGGAGTTTAAAATTTTAAAAATGTCAACTTTTCATGAAACCCGGGGAAGAGTAAAAACGAAAGAATTTTCTGTCTGAAAAGATAGAGGGATTAGAAAGAAGGTGGATCTCCATCGTAATTACAACGTTTACTCTGGTGTTGTTTCTTGGTTCAAATCATTGGCTTTCAATGAGACCATGTTATAACCTCGGACACATATCTCCTTCCCTCTAATCCCCGTTCCTTTTCGTCTTTCCATCGTGAGTTGGAGAAAATATTCCCCCCCGAAAAAAGAAGACTTTACCATGTGATGCTCCTGTCTCATAACATGGTTAAACTTTATGAGAGGGTTGCCTAAGTATAAAGGGTTTAGAGTGGACATTATTGTTTAATTTTCAAAGCAAAAGCGCGTTATTTTTACAGGAGAATGATCGTTTAATGATTCGAAATACTTTTGGTGGAAGCTAGTATGCTAATTTGTGCGGGCAGAATTTTTCATAATTTCCAAGTGAACAGGCAAAATTTTTCATAATTTAGTGAACCACCAGTGAAACAAACTCAAGAAAGAAAGTTCGGTGCAGCCTTTCACCTTCTCGCGCTGCCGTGGTTCTAAAGTTGATGTTGATCCTGAAAGGGGGCCCAGTTAATTTTTGGGTTAGAGAATCTCATTACGATTACAATCACAATGAAGATAGAGCAAAAGCAGTTCTCTCCATGTGAAAATAACTTTCACTCTGCGAATAGCTCTCGTCTATCGAGTTATTCACGTTGAGCCCGAACTTAGCGAATATACCCTTTTTCCGATACAGAAAATCTCTATTTCAGGATTCATCTTCCCTATCCGTGAGTCTGAAGAGATAGTGACTTCTCTCTCTCTACGATTGAAAGGGTTCGAATCCCTTGATATAAGGAGGGGGTTGCGGGTGTTAATGACTGAATGATAGTCTCATTATCCCCCCCCCCCCCCTCCTCACATACTGATGTGTGAGAGGTGGGGGGCCTGTCGTTTATTTTGCATATAATTTGCATAATGGCTAATTTATAAAATCAGATACTTTTAGGAGAATCCTTTTGGTTGGAAAAATTGAATAAGTAGATCCTATGTACATATTTTCTTCCTGAAATGTTTAGTTTATGTGTGTGGTGTTTGCTTGTAGAATGTATGGAGTCATGGAAATATATTCGTTTCAAATTGTGTTGTTGCGATGGTGTTTACTGTCCAAAGTTGTTTGCCAAGTCCTCAGTATATTTTTTTTTTCTTTTTTTCTTTTAGTTTGGAATAAACAATTTGATTAGTTGGTTTCAAACGCTTTAGTCTTTAGCCAATCAGATGCTTAATCCCATATTTATAGGTTCTTAAACCAAGTTCAAACTGAGATTGTAGTCCTGGCAATAGTTTTGGCAAAATCACTATGCCTAATCGTTTGTTTTTTTTTTTTAGTTTGGAATAAACAATCTGATTAGTTGGTTTCAAACTCTTGTCTTTAGCCAATCAGATGCTTAATCCCATATTTATAGGTTCTTAAACCAAGTTCAAAGTGAGATTGTAGTCCTGGCCATAAGTCATCACTTCCGGCAATAGTTTTGGCAAAATCACTATGCTTAATCGTTTGATTCTGATCCCGTTTCAGATTTGTGTGGGTGTCAGAAGAGGAGTGGAGTCAACTGAAAGCTGTGTTCCAAGTGGACTACGAGCTATCCACCTTCTATTGTGCCACTGTTAGGACTTTTATCAACACACCAGGTTGGTAATTAATTGATTTATTAAATTTTAATTTTAATTATTACATAATACCATTTTTAAATAGCCTTTAGAAAGCGCCCAATGTGAATTCTAAAGATGGTAGCTGTGACGTCACAAACTACTCTCATTTTCCTTCAGTAAGATGGAAAAAACCCCTTTGAAAAGATAAGTAAGATCCAGATTATCACATCAGTATTATCTCATCAATGTCGCGTAAAACACACTTTTGTAATGCAATATAAATACTCACACTTCAATGACAGCAAATTGTGCAGATGAAAACAATATGTCTACGCACGGAAGATGGAATTTTCGTAGCATCTTTAGTTCTAGGAGTAGGTTCAGGGACTGAGCAATTCGATAAGGGGAATTTTCATGGGGTAAAATCGTCTGCTAGGTTGAAATTTTTTCAGTCCTGTTTGGGCCGTATACACTACACAAGTACACAAAGTGTATTATTCAATTATTCTTCAAGGCATTAGAATATCAAAAAGTAAGATCCAGATTATCACATCAGTATTATCACATCAATGTCGCGTAAAACACACTTTTGTAATGCAATATAAATGCTTACACTTCAATGACAGCAAATTGTGCAGATGAAAACAATATGTCTACCCACGAAAGATGGAATTTTCGTAGCATCTTTAGTTCTAGGAATAAGTTCAGGGACTGAGCAATTCGATGAGGGGAATTTTCATGGGGTGAAATCGCCTGCTAGGTTGAAATTCAGTTGTTGTTGGGCCGTATACACTACACAAGTACACAAAGTGTATTAATCAACTATTCTTGAAGGCATTGGGATATCTAAAGTAAAGTAGCCATCTTGAGTATAATTATCTCAAAATTGTCAATTTCAACACGTCATTTTGGCATTAACCCTGGTTCCATGGATTTTCAAAGTGCATTGTTTTATAGGCTTGAAGAAGGCAATAGAAATTTCTCGCCCGTTTTTAACCTACCTCTGAATTTCTGTTAATGAAAGACTCGATCATTAGTTACCTCTCTCTTCCTCCCATCTCTGTTTCACTTCTACCTCATTCCTCTATCCTCCTCCCTCACCTTTCAAGATTGCAGAAGAGAGAGGGAAGGCAATAGAAATTTCTCGCCCGTTTTTAACCTACCTCTGAATTTCTGTTAATGAAAGACTCGATCATTAGTTACCTCTCTCTTCCTTCCATCTCTGTTTCACTTCTACCTCATTCCTCTATCCTCCTCCCTCACCTTTCAAGATTGCAAAAGAGAGAGGCGAGAAAGTGGAGTGCAATATTTAACTTTTTAAAGGAAAAAAAACCTTCGAGTTTACTTGAAAAGAAAAACCCCTTCGTCATTGCCTCAACTCCCTTCCACATGACGTTTTGAGGGGAGTTTAAAATTTTAAAAATGTCAACTTTTCATGAAACCCGGGGAAGAGTAAAAACGAAAGAATTTTCTGTCTGAAAAGATAGAGGGATTAGAAAGAAGGTGGATCTCCATCGTAATTACAACGTTTACTCTGGTGTTGTTTCTTGGTTCAAATCATTGGCTTTCAATGAGACCATGTTATAACCTCGGACACATATCTCCTTCCCTCTAATCCCCGTTCCTTTTCGTCTTTCCATCGTGAGTTGGAGAAAATATTCCCCCCCGAAAAAAGAAGACTTTACCATGTGATGCTCCTGTCTCATAACATGGTTAAACTTTATGAGAGGGTTGCCTAAGTATAAAGGGTTTAGAGTGGACATTATTGTTTAATTTTCAAAGCAAAAGCGCGTTATTTTTACAGGAGAATGATCGTTTAATGATTCGAAATACTTTTGGTGGAAGCTAGTATGCTAATTTGTGCGGGCAGAATTTTTCATAATTTCCAAGTGAACACCAGTGAAACAAACTCAAGAAAGAAAGTTTGGTGCAGCCTTTCACTCGTGGTGTGTTCTAAGTTGATGTTGATCCTGAGTGGGGGCCCATTAATTTTTGGGTTAGAGAATCTCATTACGATTACAATCACAATGAAGATAGAGCAAAAGCAGTTCCCTCCATGTGAAAATAACTTTCTTGCGATAGCTCTCGTCTATCGAGTATTCACGTTGAGCCCGAACTTTAGCGAATATCCCCTTTTTCCGATACAGAAAATCTCTATTCCAGGATTCATCTTCCCTATCCGTGAGTCTGAAGATAGTGACTATTTTGGTGGTCACTCTGAATAAAAGTTGGTTAATGTGTAGTTTTGTTCAAAATCAATTAGAAAGACCACTGGTCATTTAATCCAACCCTCCTTTGCTAACCTTAGTAAACTTCGTATCTTATCACGCTAATTCGTTTGTTCGTTTCCTTTTTGAATTATGAGTTTTCTGAATGAATAGGGGGGTGAGAAGTTTAGACCGCTTAAAGTAAATTCAACGAGAGGGTAGGTCTGAAGACGAAGACAAAGGAAGGAAGTTTAATTGTGTTATGCATATGTATTATTTGAAGTCATTTTTTTACATTGTTAGGTGTCATCATTATCATCCCATGGTATGTATTGTTTTCATTTTCTACTTGTCATCTCATCACTAGTCATACAATTTCCTTGTCACAAAAAATGTTCCCCCTTTTCATAGACTTTGATAAGTTTATTGACTTAAATTCGAATCGAACCACCAAACTCCAGATCAGAAGTTATTCTTTCATCTAAACCAGGGGTTCTTAACCTTTTAGAATTGGCGGACCACTATTGATAAACCAAAAATCTCGCGGACCACTTGAGATTAGGTATGTATATGCAATCGTACATTGTACACGCTATGTGACAATGGGTATGTATTAGAGGACCTATATCTAGTTGATAAGAGCGGAGTTAGGAGGAGCACGTTGTATGAAAAGAGGAAAGATTTTTTTTTTCTTTCTTAGGGGTATGTTATATAAAATAGAGACACGATGACTTTTTCCTTACTCAACTCTCGCGGACCACCTGAAACTTTCTCGCGGACCACTAGTGGTCCACGGACCATAGGTTAAGAATGGCTGATCTAAACAAAGGATTGTTCGCTTGTTAAAGGTATCTTCACTGTACTTAAACTTTCTCCTCACTTTTCAAAGTAATAAATTTTGACTATTCATATCTCTGGGATAATTAATCTTACAATACAGGAGAGGGGGGATAAATGGGGGTCTTACATTCCATTTCATTAGGAATATTAATATAAACTCGAGGAACTTTTCTATTTCGGAAGTTCAAATTTGGAATTGAAATGTAATATATTCAATTCGATGCCAAATCAAAGGATGGTCCCAATAAATCCTTGCAATTTAAATAATATAATAATATTACAGTGGAAGTTGACAACAGTAAGAAGAACAACCATGGCTAGAAAGCAAAGGACATTGACCATTGACTTAAGATGGTAAATTGAGAAGGCAGAAGGGATAAGTTGAGGGTTCGACATGTCTTTGGAAATTGGTATATCTTGAGATTTCTTTTCGCTCAAACTAGGTTCACGGGAATTTTAATGCCTGACAGTTTGCTTGCTCTATTCTTCCCTTCTCTCATCTGATCGCTTTTCTCCTTCCCATCCTTCCTTCCCTATGTACTCATCTTATTTGAAGTCGTTTTCGTACATTATTACTTAGGTGTCATCATTATCATCCCATGGTATGTGTTTCGTTTTAATTTTCTCTGTTGTATTGTAATAATTTCCCATTTTATCTTGTTCTGGTCTAACACTAACTTTTGTTTACACTTTTGTCTTTATACGGAGAATTATTCGAGATAAAAGTTCACTTGTGTTCTATAGCTACCCACAGCCCTTTTCATTATTAATGTTTTCTAGAGAGAGGGGAGGGGAAATTTACATAAGAAACATATTAGATTTAAGTTTGAACCCAACACTTTCGTGGCAAACTATTTCATTATTTCAAGAGCTTTGGTGGGTGAGAAAAACCCCCTTCTCTGGTTCTCTCACACCTCTTCGTACGTATATGCAATATTGTCCTATTTGTCAGCGGCGAATAAAAGAAAATTATCTCTCGGGTAAGTGTTCTTACAAGATGTCTTTCCAAAGCATCTTGCAACTGACTTCTTGAATTTCATCTGAAATGTGTGGTCGTCTTGCAAGAAATGGGAATTATATAGGTCAAAAATTCCTAATAACAGAGAGATAACTTGTAAAGCTGTAAAGCTATTATAGCACAACTTCATCATAGTTTAAAACAAACAAATGATGAGTTTTAGGTAAACGCTCTTATTTCGTGCCTCATTAGTGTACGAATGAGAAGAAAAATTCCCAGGATGTAGGTGGCTCGAGGTATTTGTTTCTTTCTTTCCCTTCTGAGCAGGACACTAAACTTCTTGTACCTTTAAATGGGCAATAGAAAGTCGTGTGATGTTCGCTTTAGATTTTTCCAATATTATTTGACTTTCAGAGTTTTAAGATTTGGATTTTTCGCAATATTTTACAGAGAGATCGATCTTTCATTCAAAATCTTCACCCTAATGTATCTTCTTCTTGCATTATTCTTCCATTCAATTACGAGCCGCAGCTAGAGATGATTTGATATTGGGAAAGTGATTAAAAAAACATCAGACTCCTTTCTTTTGATTACCTTAAAAATGAGTTTCTCTTCTCACCTTTTTTTCTCGCTTCTTAACATGTACTATTTTATATTTCACCTAGTTTTCATGTGTTTAAAAATAACCAACTTGGTATTATGTGTTGTTTAGAAACAGGCTAGAATCGGGACTACTTTTCTCTGTTCCGAGTTTTGCTGAACAAAAAATAATTTTGAGACCACTTTTGCTGAACAAAAGTCCCCAACACAGGATCAGCTATTACCTATTGTCAACACGGTGGGTGGTCTTAAAATTACAATCGGTTTTCTATCGGGTATTTCTACTTCTAGTTCATGTGGAGGGATTATTTTCCGTGGTGGTTAAAAAGAAAAGCCTTTTTTTTTCTCCCATCTGTATTAACCTCCCATGGACACAAAAACAATTCGTTCCGTCTTCACTCCCAAAGTCCATTTATACAACAATGATTGGTGGGGATTTCAGAAATAAATGAAGGTTAAATTTCAAACCACTTAACTTTATCCTTAGTCCTGACCAATTCATACAAATATGTTGTTATAACAAATATGTTCTCAAATTTCCCAAATCTTGATAATAATGCTCGGGGTTTTTAATATCCATTCTTGTTCTCACGATTGATTTGTAAATGGACAATGGGTATGCAGAAGATTTGAAGCACAATCATGACAGAACAAGCAGAAAGCAGAATGGTCAGGAAGTTAGCACTTGGTTCTGTGGGATGAAGAGGCCATGAACATTATCTCGAGAACTCCTTTGACCTTTTTCTCTAATAAAATTATTTCGTAATAAGATAAGTCAAAACTTTCCAATGAGAAAGCTAACCCCTCCACTCGCCTCACATTTGACTTTTCTACCCCACCAATAAATTTCCCTCAGCTTTCGTACTTATTGTGACAATTTTGGAATATTAAAATTTCACGAAATTATTATTCAATTTTGTTTGTACGCTTTTAATTTGAAACATTTTCTCTTCTTGTTGTTGTTATTGTTGTTGACTTTTTCTCCCATAAGACAAAGAAAAATGGACGATTGGCAGGTCACTAGGCAAAACGTTTCTGACGTAAAAAAAGAAGGGTGGAGAGAGAAAGAGGAGGGAGAGAGAGTGAGCGAGCTATTAATGTCCATTTCTCAAGTGTCCGAGGGGTTTCAGTAATTAGCAGTGGAGAGTGGCGGGGTGATTTGAAGGAGAGGGATTGAAGGAGGGATTTTTCGTCAACCGGGGGGCGAAACTGCCCCTCGTCCTCCCCTAAAATTAATCATTGACGGACACGACTCTCTTACTCACTCCGTCCTCTGAGATCTCTCTTCCTCCCGTTCTATTTCTCTCTCCTTCCTTCCTCCCTCCGTTGTTGACTTTTTTTCTTTCTCCGGAGACGACGTACGTCGTACATGAGAGAGGTTTTTAATTAAATTTCTCTTTGGCCAAAACCAAAACTATTTCCGAGTCAAGTGCAGTCTTGAATTCTTAATATGTTTACGTCCCTTAGGTACGTTAGTCTTCTTTGTCGGTTTCATTTGTCAGAGTCGAGGCAAAAGCCTTGTTCATTTTGTGAATGGCGCAGATATTTAGAATACCAAGGAATCTGTGATCATTCTAGTAAACATGATTTTAGTAAGTAAGATCTGAACCACACTATAAACCGTACAAAAAGACATAAATTAATAATAGTTCATCACCATCTTTGTTGATAATTTCTTTACAACTTGGAAACACAAAAGCTCTCGATTCCATAAACAAGAAGGAACAACTAGTTGGGTTGAAAAGTTTTCCCAATAAAACATTTCTGGAAGTGTCAATACATTAAGACGCCAATAATTTCCGCAGCTTCATTCTTGCTGCTATTATAAAACGATAAAGTTCACACCCTCCTCTCCCTTGTCTTCTCATAAAGAGACACAGGGATATGGTATGAGTCTTTGGGGGGCTCTTTTGTCGTCTATAGCCCTGACTTGTCTTTATTTTCCTCGATACAGAACTTTTGTCGGAAAAGTTGGGATGTCGAAAACTTGTGAACTTCTGAAGAACAATAAGAAACTTTTTCCCCGAATTATTTTTTTGAAACCTTTTCTTTTCTCTCTCTCGTTGCTGTTGTTTATATGTATAAGAAGGACACTTATTCTACTTACATACTTGTTTGAAGTTTTAGAACGGCTTGTGTCAAAATACCTGGTCGGTTTGTTTCAAATTTCCTTCTTTTTAGGGGATAAGTTTATTGATATAACACTTGGCCATAACTTCGAGGGGGGGGTGGGGGGGGGGGGGGGAACATTCATCTTCCCCTAGGTTGCACATATGGGAAATTTTATTCTTATCTTTTTCTTCACTTGTTACATTTATTGTTACTAGATGTGCGATGGTTTCTATGAGAAAAAAGATCTCCTTTTGCTGAAACGTGCTGGGGTTTTGCAATATTATGTCCTTCTGTTTTATAAATGTAGAGTGTTTCATATTTCATTTTATTTCTTCCTTCTTAATACATTTAGGAGTTAACTCTTGTACGAGATAACCAGTGCTAGCGGACATAAACATGGTTAAAGAGGACAGTTTCTAAAATTTGGCTGAGCTTAAGTTACTCCAATCTCTCTTACTCCTAAAGAGGACATGGGGAAATTTTCGACGCGGTCAAAAAGTGGAATCTTAGACTCGATTAGGCATTAGGAAGTGTCGAGTATTATTTATTGTTTCCAAAGTCCGACTTTGTTCCAAATGAACTAATTAAATTAGAAGACTAAGAAGGAGGGACATGGGACAAAATTTTAAAATGTAAAACAGTAGGTAGGAATCGTTTTTTACTTCGAACTTAGCATGGTCATTGTCCGAGATTAAGTGGTAAGAGGGTCGATTTCTCTTATCTGTTCATTCTTAATAGCCTATACGACTTTTCTGTCCTTTGCAAAGATTTATCTCGAGATTTTGGTGGTCACTCTGAATAAAAGTTGGTTAATGTGTAGTTTTGTTCAAAATCAATTAGAAAGACCACTGGTCATTTAATCCAACCCTCCTTTGCTAACCTTAGTAAACTTCGTATCTTATCACGCTAATTCGTTTGTTCGTTTCCTTTTTGAATTATGAGTTTTCTGAATGAATAGGGGGGTGAGAAGTTTAGACCGCTTAAAGTAAATTCAACGAGAGGGTAGGTCTGAAGACGAAGACAAAGGAAGGAAGTTTAATTGTGTTATGCATATGTATTATTTGAAGTCATTTTTTTACATTGTTAGGTGTCATCATTATCATCCCATGGTATGTATTGTTTTCATTTTCTACTTGTCATCTCATCACTAGTCATACAATTTCCTTGTCACAAAAAATGTTCCCCCTTTTCATAGACTTTGATAAGTTTATTGACTTAAATTCGAATCGAACCACCAAACTCCAGATCAGAAGTTATTCTTTTATTTTCTTCCTAAACCTTTTTTTTTTTTTTTTTTTTTTTTTTGCCAATCTTCCCCAACAAAGTTTTAACAAGGTAATTTTGGTTTTTATTGTAGTTTTATTTAAAACGTTATGTTTTGAATCTGTGCTGAAATTAAAGTACCTTATTATCTACAACGATTAAACGACGTTTGAGTAAAGAAATTTTGTATTTATTTGGCGTGGGATAGTCTTTAAGTATCCTCTGTCAATATTTTCAATTTTAATTACACAATTTACAAAATTAACCGCCTCTGCCTTTGCATAGTAGCCTCAGGTTTTATCTATCTGAGCTAAGAGAATTTTAGGTCCTGATGTCCCAAACGAAACAACAAAAGTCATTTCCATTCTAACACTAGGTACAACATTTATTACAACGTATATACCTGCATACATAGTACATAACTCTTGTCATATCAATAAATAATTCTATAAACAATAAAATGACTTTTCTTCCGAACAAATGAGTGTTTGTTCTTCGCTGTGAAACTTCTGAACTTTAGAATTTATTGCGCTCCAGATTTTAAAGTCGAAATTCAAACTTAAACTAAGAAATTCAAATAGTTCATATACTCATATCTTATTTTCCATATTTAAAGGGTGTTGGTTTCGAGTCACCCAAGATTGGCAAAAACGTAGTAATTCAATTTTACAATTTGGAAATTGTTTCCTCTTCAAAATGCATTTTTGGTTCCATAAACAACACATCTCCAGAATTTTCAATAAAATTATCAATATCAAAGAAGTTTCATTGCTAGATTGTTAGATGGTGACTCCTAAGTCCAAATTTGATTCGACTCCCAACAACATACATACCACCAAAACTTAATTTGAGGAACAATAGACCATTATATTGGTGACCATGATCTACTTTGATTACGAAACGTCCTTCTTCCTTGGGTTTAATTTGCTCTGAAAACAAATGACTGTTTTCCGGATTTTCTTACACTCGTCAATCGTGGATAGAAATTAGGGAAAAACACCACCTCATTCCCTTCTGCCCCACATTATTTGTTTTTGTAATTTTAAGTAAACATGATGATGAAAATTAAAAGCATTGATGTATGAAAGAATGTCGTAAAAAAAAAATCTTATACCTAAGGGTGACGAATTAGGTTTAAAAAATTGTCATTAAGGTGGAGGTCATTAATGGGCTTCCCCTCACCCTTCGTCCTCCTCCTCCTCCTACTCCCCTCCTACCCCCCTCTTCCTCTGTTTCCCACTTTCCCAATACTTAATCCGGGGTTTCCCCTCTTCCCCTCTTCCTCTGTTTCCCACTTTCCCAATACTTAATCCGGGGTTTCCCCTCTTCCCCTCTTCCTCTGTTTCCCACTTTCCCAATACTTAATCCGGGGTTTCCCCTCTTCCCCTCTTCCTCTGTTTCCCACTTTCCCAATACTTAATCCGGGGTTTCCCCTCTTCCCCTCTTCCTCTGTTTCCCACTTTCCCAATACTTAATCCGGGGTTTCCCCTCTTCCCCTCTTCCTCTGTTTCCCACTTTCCCAATACTTAATCCGGGGTTTCCCCTCTTCCCCTCTTCCTCTGTTTCCCACTTTCCCAATACTTAATCCGGGGTTCTGTCACTGTGTGAAGTGACGTAATAGTGCTTATTGATACTGATCGAATAGAACTTGAGTCCCTTTACCTCAGCAGTAGGCTACCAATTAGTTAATTACTTAATATTACGGTTGCCAAATTCTCAACCAATGTTAAGGCTAAATTTTCATGTTTCGGTTGGGATTGAACCCACGCCCTCCTGATTACCAAGCGAGCGACCACTACACCACCGAAACAGGTACAGATCAAATGTAACTTTGATTATTTGATGCCTACATGTAAAGTACTAATGACATAATAATTACGAACAATAACAAACATATGCATCTTCATTTAGACAGAGCCTCGGAAAAAAGCATACGGATGTGGAAGAAAAGACTAAAGAAAAGGCAGGAGGACTGGGGTGATGGTTTTGGACAGAAAAGAATAAAAATGTGGCTTCACAGTGCGGGTAGCAGGGGGGGGGGGATGTGTGATGTCTATTATGATAGGTGTGATAAATGAGCCCCAACCTTCTGTGAGAGGGGCTTACAAGATTGTTATAACGTTTTGCCTAATTTGATCCAACTAGCGTTCCTGGCACAAGATGAGAAGTGTCGGAAATATTAGACTCAAAAAATTATCCAATTAGAAAGAAGAGAAAGGAAGGGGTGAGAAAAAAAAAGTTCCGTCAGTATCACACATTGCTTTCGATGTCCCAGAAAAGTTTTGAAATTTAAACGCACGCTATATCTCGTGGTAAATGCTAACGCTTACCAGACAAACTTGAGGTCTTGATGGATTCTTAAAGCCGACATCAAATGTGATCCAAAGTGGATGTACTAAAGTTTGAAGGGATTACTTTCCTCTGTTGTCAAGTTTTACCACTTCCACCTCATACCGTTCTTCGCGTTAAAGACATAAATATCAACACCTAGGTACTCAACTACTCACATATCAAAATGAAAATATCACAAAAACTATGTAAATTATAAGACCGAAACTTTTCTCTTTGGTAAGAAATTAAATTTAGGGTTTCTTCTGACCAAGCTTTCTTTCAAGGTAAAACTGAGGGTACATCAAGGATATTATAAGTGAGGGCTCTTTATTTTATGAAAAATTATTTCCACCCGCTTTCAAGCTTGGTGACTTTCAACTTTGAGGGTAAAAAAATGCGAAGGAATGTGTTTTATTTAACATCACTCTCGTGTCTTCAGCTAAGTATGGCTATACTCGTTATCGTGTTTAATGAGAAACATTTTGTACGGATTTTGTCCGGACGAAAATCAATCTTGTTTAACGTGACAATGTCCAAGTGAAGAATTAATTAAAAGTATTATCCTATCAAGCTTTCACCCTTTTGTACCTAAGAAGTTTGAATATATTAGAGGATCAGCTGGACAAAATCGGTGATTTCAATCAACTAAAGGATTATGTAAAATGTAGAAACATACTTCAAAGTGTGATAGCCAAACTATGTTCGACCCTTTGTTTTCAACCGATAGAACTGAAATATGTTTTCCGTTTCCCTGTTTCAGACATATGCGAGGCATGCGTGACCAAGAGAAAAGCGAGTGAAGAACAAGAACAGCTCACATATACTCGGGGCAAACTAGTCATCCGGGTTGCAAACTCGGATGATTCTGCCCCTGAAGATAGTGCCGGCAAGAAAACCGACGAGTGGGTAAGTCTCCTTTCAACGTAGTCTTTTAGTTCACAAAAGAGGTTTCAACTATCCGAGGGCCAAGTTCTTTGATTGTTTTCTTTTGTACAGTCTCCTTTTTTGGATTGTGTAGCGATGTGTAGCAGCATATAAATACCTTCTTGGCTGTGTCTCTACCTTCTCTTCGCGCTCCCCTGTACAAGCACATATAAATAAACACTGGAAACAGATATCTATGACACCTTCTTATAAGGCAAACCAATGTGTCAACACGAGACCGGATCAATAAACCAATAGGAACTTGCAAACCAGTGCACACACATGGCAACCATGCTGAGTCTCACTTGGCAACTATTTCGACATGAGAGGGCGCCAAAAACGAGCCTTTTAACAATATCTCTCTCCCAAGGAGCTTAACACCGTATGTGACTAACTGCCATTTGTGTGGCTCTCGTAAACGTAGCTTAATATACCAATTACATGGGTACCTTGAAAGTATTTTCATTTTCTGAATTTGCTTCCTTAGTTATGTATTATGACTCGATTCCTGGATACGTATTTTGTTTTCCTGCGTGTGACTAACTGCCATTTGTGTGGCTCTCGTAAACGTAGCTTAATATACCAATTACATGGGTACCTTGAAAGTATTTTCATTTTCTGATTTTGCTTCCTTAGTTATGTATTATGACTCGATTCCTGGATACGTATTTTGTTTTCCTGCAACTTGAAGAATTCCTTGCACTGAAAGGATATATTATACAAAAATATGCAAAGTCCCCCGGTGGACTTTAGCCTGGATAGAAGTTTGCTCTCATTTGATATAATTTTCTCCGTAATCTTATAAGACCATCTCCAAGTCGTACTCACTCGAGAAGAATAAATTTGAATTTATTTCTAATAAATCTGTTATTAATTTTACTGGTACTAGGAGTCTTGAGATTATAACATAGTAGGTATCTGAAATATCTTGATATATTTCAGTTTCGTGAGGACGGAGTGGGTAGATGGGGTGAAGATTATCAGTAAAATGAATTGGCGTCACTGCCCATTTGACCGAAAACAATTTCACTGTCGAACAAAGGAGAGCTAATTTAGTTATTTGTAGAAAAGTATTTTAACCACTGTTCCTCTCTCCATCACCCCACGGCCTACCCTTGCTCTTAAGATTTTGCTGAGTTTTCCGCTGAACATTGGACGTAGAGTGACAAACACTTTCTCCACTTTTATTTTACTCGATTTCAAAAGTTTGAGTTTGGTAATGGGACGTATTCAAGGAACAATTAAAAATTAACTTTCAACTGTGGTTGGGATAGGTACCTTAACGCTTGTTGCCATTACTGTCGTTTCCCACTTAACTTGACTTGGACTCGAACCATCAACCTCAAAACCTGAAGTCCACCGTGGTAACCACTAACACCCCTTCAACATGTTATTAATTTCCACTTACATATTTTGTTGAATGATTTTGACAACTATGAATTTTTGTTCGCTGTATGGACCGTGGTAACCACTAACACCCCTTCAACATGTTATTAATTTCCACTTACATATTTTGTTGAATGATTTTGACAACTATGAATTTTTGATCGCAGTATGACTAAACTAAGTACCCTATAGGTAAATTCTATCAGAGATTTTACTGTAAAACTGTTCACTTTTTACATTGAACAGTCCTTGCTACTGTTCTGATTGTCCAGCAGCACTCATACACATTAACCAGGAAGAGAGAGAGAGAGAGAGAGAGATAAAAAATAACTTCTTCACACAGAGTTTAAAACTCACCCCACCTATTTCTTGTTTCTTTTTTCCTTCCTCCTAAAGTAGCACAAAAAACTTCCGGAACCCTTACTTCCCTGTTTTTTTTCTTCTGGCTTTGTCCAGTTTTTGACCAGTCAAGATATGAATGTAACAAATTTCAAGTTGTTAATCATGCTTTGTCCAACGCACACACATACACTCTTATCCCTTCCTACCTAAGGTGTGTCCCGTTCCTTAAGTTTTAACGTTTTCAAAATATTAATGATTAAGTATTTTTAGGTTTTTAATCTGACCCTTCTTCTCTTTTCTGGGGAAGACGCAATTAAAACAAATGGTTCCACCAAGGAGTGGTCCTGACAAATGCCATTTAGTAAACAGCAAAGGGAGAGAGTTTTCCTAGGCCTTCTTTTTTTGTGTGAGTTTGTTGTATCTAAATAAACTTTTGAGTTATGAATATATTTTTCTGATTTGAACACTTTTTGTTCCCCAAAGCGGAGGAGAGGGGGGCTTGTGACCTCTGCTTTGGGGTTGAAAATATATATGATGTGTTTCGTATAGATATACCTTCAAGTTGTAAATATATGTGTATAATGTGATTTACGTGTGTGGGGCAAGTATTTCAAGGAGTACACTAAGTTTAGCCTACCTTTTATTCTACTTGGTTCTAATTTTCTGGTCTCCCCGTTCTTTTTGTCAGATCTTGAAGCGACTCTGCATAGCGCCTTATGATCAGAATCTACCTCTTCCTCTGTTTCCCACTTTCCCAATACTTAATCCGGGGTTCTGTCACTGTGTGAAGTGACGTAATAGTGCTTATTGATACTGATCGAATAGAACTTGAGTCCCTTTACCTCAGCAGTAGGCTACCAATTAGTTAATTACTTAATATTACGGTTGCCAAATTCTCAACCAATGTTAAGGCTAAATTTTCATGTTTCGGTTGGGATTGAACCCACGCCCTCCTGATTACCAAGCGAGCGACCACTACACCACCGAAACAGGTACAGATCAAATGTAACTTTGATTATTTGATGCCTACATGTAAAGTACTAATGACATAATAATTACGAACAATAACAAACATATGCATCTTCATTTAGACAGAGCCTCGGAAAAAAGCATACGGATGTGGATGACATAATAATTACGAACAATAACAAACATATGCATCTTCATTTAGACAGAGCCTCGGAAAAAAGCATACGGATGTGGAAGAAAAGACTAAAGAAAAGGCAGGAGGACTGGGGTGATGGTTTTGGACAGAAAAGAATAAAAATGTGGCTTCACAGTGCGGGTAGCAGGGGGGGGGGGATGTGTGATGTCTATTATGATAGGTGTGATAAATGAGCCCCAACCTTCTGTGAGAGGGGCTTACAAGATTGTTATAACGTTTTAAAAAAGAACGCCAAAAAAAAAAAAAAAAAAAAACGAATTATTTTTTGTGATAGAAAACAGAGAAATATTTTTTAGTTTATTTTAATTAATTAATTAAAAGTTGAGAAATTTTCCAAGCTGAAAAACCCATCAGCTCATTTCAGCATAAAAAAGAGCTCGGAGAAAAAACAAAGAAAAAAGACCAAAAAGTTTTCTTCTCATGAGGTCCCCAACTTCAAATCCAACAGAAGTGAAAATCATGGTGGAGTTTTGGAAAGTCAATACAACTTATTGGGGGAAACATTTGATACAAAAGTTTCTTAGAGTTGAGTATTTCCAATACAGCCCTGATATGTGACAATTACATATGTAGCGATAGAAAATGCCTCTGGCATTAACTCACCCATTGCCTATATGTTTCCTTTAACACTTGCACTTGAGATCAACATGAGCTCTAATTTTCGCAGCACAAAATCTCAAATGGACCAAGAACATTCGTGCTTTTGCTTCATAAATAAGATAGAAATATAAGGACCCTTTCAATGACGCCTGGTCTATATTGTGATGGCTTGAAAACTTGAAATGAAGGTCCAGTAGCGTCACAAAACTGTGACTAACACACGATTAAAAATTCCTTTATTATTATTTATTTCTTAAGGCGAAACTATTATTTATTTCTCAAGAGCCAAACAAATTTGATTGGGTGGTAATGAGTAGGTAGGTACCTATAAAAATAAGCAAGTTTTTTCATAGTAAAAATTTCAATTAACATTGAGTCTGATTCCATGATTTTCCAGAGCATGAACGGCAAAAGTTCCAAAGGTCATATTAGTAACAAGAGTAGCTCATCGGATGACGTTTCTGTGATAGCCAATGGTTCAAATGCGGAAACGACCGTCAGGAGAAGTCAAAGAAAGAGGAAAGCCAAGAATGACGTCATCCTGACCGTTTCCTCTTCGGATACACTGATGAGCGTCAAAGTGAAGGTAAGTGAAAGAGCTTATTAGGATAGAATTAAACATTTATTGAGTGAAAGAGCTCCTCCTGGAGAACCCTGCCACTTAAAGCCCTGAAAAAATGTCCCGAAATCATTCGACACTTATTTGAAATCAATGCGCCTGCCGGGCCAAGTTCCAGTGAAACTGCGGACTTCATACAAGCAAAAGCTGTACTAGCTAGGACACAACACAAAACATTTTGCATTATTTAGAATATTACGCTCTCTCTCCTTCCCTCTTTCTTTCTCTCTCTCCCCTTCCCTTCCCATCCCTCTCTCTTCCTCCCCCTCATCACCCTGAAACTTCAGAAGAGTGAAATATGTTGTGTTACAAATGAAATGATGAAATGATCGAATGCATTCGGATTTTCTCAGCATAATATTTTATTTACTCGTGAAGTAGGAAATTTTAAATAATGAAAATCTTTTTCAGCACATCTGTGAGGTTTGGGGTAGTTTTAGAGTAGGGGTTGTTATTCTCCACTCATACCAATAGAACGTGACCTACATATGGGAATTTGAAATCCACAACAAATGAAATATTGCACAATGAATAAATCTATGTATATGAATAATATCTTACTTTCGTCTGTACATTGCTTTTTGGAATCGTGAAATTTTTAGTTATCCTCACTCCTTAAAAACCTAGGAATCCTCAAAGTTCTGACTGTATGTGTGACTTTTATGCTGATAGACCTGTTTTATTCCTTTTTCACGAGACAACATTATTTGCTGAAATTTCAAAATGTGCTTTGATTTTGATTTGATCTCACATCCTCTGGCTTACCAGGCGAGCTCCGTAACTATATGTATACTACTGAGGCAGCATAGATAGGTAGGTAGTGAGAGAGCTTTGATAAAATCACCTGTAAATAAAAGAGAAGAATAAGAAGGAAAATAGGTATTAATCAATTTAATATCATAGGTACTTGTAACTACCTACTATTTACTGTATTTACTATTCGAAAACTCGGCTATGAAGCTATGATACAAGATACACTTACATAATTATCAAACGTTTTAATGGGCACCAAAAAACCTCATCAGCTGGCACAAAGAATTCAGTAATAACCATGGACCCAGATCCAGACACAATATACTAATACAGGGTGGTAATAATCATGGACTCAGATACTGATACATTATTCTAATACAAGGTGTTCTAGAAGAAAGTCAATGCACATAAAACTTTTAAAAGAAGTTTTATTCTCAGAAAATTATAAAGTAAATATGTCGGTGGAGAATTTACCAGGTATTTAGTTATAACCCCTTATATACCAGGAAAATGAACCCTGGTATAAGGCCTTATTTAGGCTGTGGGGATAAAGGGATTTTTCAGTCTCATTCTACCCGTTTTTTGGAAGTTCACCCGTATAGATAAGGTATATTCTATTCTACTTAACCCTCTCTAAACTATAAAGGTCCTAGCTCCTTTGTGCTGGGACCCATGCCCCAACCTACATATGTGTTAAAAGTAAAAAGAGTTCGGGGATCTTTTTTGATCATTTACTAGAGCACCCCCTGTATATTAAGTAGCTACAACTGTTTTTTCTCCAGACCTCAAGCTCAAAGCGTGCCTCTACTGTTTTTATTCCACATATTTTTTCTTATTGATAAAAAAGGGGTGTACACTTAAACGGTGCCTTTTCTTCAACATTTACATAAGTCTAAGCTAGAGATAAAAGCGACGAATGAAAAAAATTACTAAAATCAACAGTCTACAATTATTTATAGAAACTGTTTCAATTTATGACTAATAGTTTATTTGTTTACCGTACTACGAGTTTAAATTGCTATAATAATAGTTCCAAACCCGATATTAATCAATAGGATAAATTGCTGTTGGTATGGGACTATTACTATTATTGGGAGCCGTGGTAATTTGAAAGGTGTGCTCTATTGAATGTTCAAATGGATATCTGGTGAATTGAAAGGTGTATCTTCACTATCTTCTCGTTTTGGTCTACATTTGGTCCAGTGTGTCGATCTTCTATCGGTTTGTGTTTTCGTACTTTTATTTGGGTTTTATTTTTTTTAGCAAATTTGGCTGAAGGCTGAGAGTTCCTGGGGTATTAATGTTATTATGCACAGCAGTATACAACGCTTAGTGACGGTTACTCATTCAGCCCATAGAGGTACTTGGGATTATAAATAGTGGGTCAACTTGATAATAGCAGAAAGTTTTTGTCACATTTCCGCGACAGTGATGTCAGTGGGATAATATGTAATTCCTCAGATGCTCATTCGAAGATGAAAAATATATATAAATTACTCCTAATTCGGTATATGTACATTGTACATATGTATTACATAATTATGTAACACCAAGACATATGTTGTGAGTCATTACTGTCATTAGCATTACATTGGGTAAACTTAGTGGAGGTCTAAAAACACTCAGATCAAAACTACATTAAACATGTGTCATTTTTCTAAAATTACCCTTCTTATGTGCCTACATTTTGTATTGTGTTAAAGTAATGTTCTATATTTATGAAATTATGACATAAAGTATCATGAGTTCCGTAAGAAACAACAAAACATTAATCCACAAATGTGTCTATCTGTCTATTGTGCAATAAACAAAAAATCTGTTATAATGTTATAAACATCACGCGACGTACATGTATGTTCAGTGCTGTTTCGATTGCGTTATTTAGTGTTGGTTGCGCAGGTCTACCAAGAGATTGTGGTAGTGTAGAAAGTCAGCTCCGATGATTGGTTTGGAGACATCGGCCACAACAAACCGCTGTCCAGATGCCGGAACTGCCGTGGGGAACATTTCTCGGGCTTCTGGAGGAATAATAATAATAATAGTGCTTATTTATACTGCTCAAATTCATCCCATGGTATGTGTTTCGTTTTAATTTTCTCTGTGCCATTGTAATAATTTCCCATTTTATCTTGTTCTGGTCTAACACTTTTGTTTACACTTTTGTCTTATGGAAAATTATTCGAGATAAAAGTTCACTTGTGTTCTATAACTACCCACAGCCCTTTTCATTATTAATGTTTTCCGAAAGAAGGGATCCTCAACTTTTTACTTTCTTTGGATGACTTTGCTTTATTTGTAAAAACCGAATCTAAGACCAGAGTCAAAACATTTGCGGTCCAAGCGCATGATTTGTTAACCGTCATTCCTAGAGGCTTTCTGAGTACACCAATCGATTTCTCATGTATAGTTACATAGGAAAGACCTCTTGGTAATCTTAAAAGCTCTAATCGGAACTCTCGGTTTCCAAAAAAAAAAGTTACATAGGAAAGACCTCTTGGTAATCTTAAAAGCTCTAATCGGAACTCTCGGTTTCCAAAAAACCATATTGAAATATTTGGAGATTTGAGATAACAGAGATAAGTGAGCAGGAGCAGAGAACCTTCCAACCTGAAATCAGAAGAGAGAATGAGCTCTGTTAAAAATCTTGGTTTAAAGAAACCTCCCCTTGACCCCCTACTACCAAATTCAAAGTAGGGGGTTGAGGGGAGGTTTCTCCTACATTTCGACCATGTGTTTGGGGATTCCTTTCTGAATTTCTAATCATTTAGAAAAACCTTACTTTTTAAGTTATGATTGACAATTATACATAGTTCTAGGTATTCCTTATTTGTTCACGGCTTTTTCGCGGTATCGGTGTGTTCGCGGTATCCGCGGTTTTGTTCGCGGTATCCGCGGTTTGTTCGCGGTATCCGCGGTTTGTTCGCGGTATCCGCGGTTATGTTCGCAGTATCCGCGGTTTGTTCGCGGTATCCGCGGTTTTGTTCGCGGTATCCGCGGTTATGTTCGCGGTATCCGCGGTTATGTTCGCAGTATCCGCGTTTTGTTCGTGGTATCCGCGGTTATGTTCGCGGTTATGTTTGCTGTATCCGCGGTTATGTTCGCGGTATCCGCGGTTTTGTTCACGATATCTGGGGTTATGTTCGCGGTGTTCGCGGTATCCGTGGTTATGTTCGCGGTATCTGCGGTTATGTTCGCGGTATCCGCGGTTTTTTTCACAGTATACGCGGTTTTGTTCGCGGTATCCGCGGTTTTGTTCGCGGTAACCGCATTTTTGTCCGCGGTATCCGCGGATTTTTTCGCGGTATCCGCGGATTTGTTCGCGGTAATCCACGGATTTGTTCGCGGTATGGCGGTTTGTTTTAGCGAGATAAAGAGTTCAACGAATCAAGACCATTATTTTTGAAAATTTCGCCTGTGGCGCAGTTTACTTGTAGTAAATGTCTCTTGTTGGTAAACTCATTTTTCTTTCATCTCACACTTTAGGAACCCATGATTCTCACATACATATGAAGTGCAAAAGAAGGAAGCACCGAATTCGAAAGTTACATGAAAATTAATTTTGAATTGAAATTTGTGTATCTGGATAATCTCTTATCCCCTGGAATTACTTGAAACCCTCGGGTACCGGGGCCGTTCTGTATTAACCTCCCATGGACACAAAAACAATTCGTTCCGTCTTCACTCCCAAAGTCCATTTATACAACAATGATTGGTGGGGATTTAAGAAATAAATGAAGGTTAAATTTCAAACCACTTAACTTTATCCTTAGTCCTGACCAATTCATACAAATATGTTCTCAAATTTCCCAAATCTTGATAATAATGCTCGGGGTTTTTAATATTAAACAACCAAATATGACTGAGGACTGTCACTGACTGGCCTTTGGGATACCTACAAATCAAAAACTAAAAGCCTTTGTTCTAAGGATCCACAAACGATGAGCCATCCTTTTGCAATTGTACAACCAGTGGTATCACAGATACCTACTAGATACCTACCCCCGATATAATATAGGTATGCACGTATACCTATACCTAATATAAGATTTTGGTGTAAGAAAAAACCTGTTTTGAATGGCAGGGTTACTATATCACATGTACGAACTCTTACCGTCATATGTATGAAATCTAAAGTTAAACTTTAGTTAAACTTGAGATGAAAAATGTTTCCAATTTCCCGTCATTTCTTTAGATTTCATACATACGACGGCGACGGTTAGACTTCATTGCACCCGACGACCTTTGACTCTGGAATTCAATACTTACTATTTTGAGTGCGACAGGTTCAATATCGGTACCTAGAGCAGGGCCACTTAAATGCCATCTTAGGTGTTACGAGTCTTAGTTGAGCAAAGCCCCCGGAAAACCGTCTTAGTTGGGTATATTTGGAACCAGGAGACCATTCCGCGTCTTTTGGCACCAGTTCCAGCCATGTACCTTATGAGGTAAATTTTGACCTTTTTTTGGGACGATTTTAAAGTCGTCTTAGTTGGGGGAAAGCCCCCGGAAAACCGTCTTAGTTGGGTATATTTGAATCAGGAGAACTTTCCGCGTCTTCTGATATATCAATTTTCAGCCATGTACCTTATGAGGTAAAATTTGACCTTTTCAAAAAAGGCCGTCTTAGTTGAGGAAAGCCCCCGGAAAACCGTCTTTAGTTGGGTATATTTGGAAACCAGGAGACCATTCCGCGTCTTTTGGCACCAGTTCCAGCCATGTACCTAATGAGGTAAATTTTGGCCAAGTTTGGGAACATTTTTAAAGTCGTCTTAGTTGGGGAAAGCCCCGCGGAAAACCCGTCTTAGTTGGGTATATTTGGAATCAAAGTCGTCTTAGTTGGGGAAAGCTCCCGGAAAACCGTCTTAGTTGGGTATATTTGGAATCAGGAGACCATTTCGCGTCTTTTGGCACCAGTTCCAGCCATGTACCTTATGAGGTAAATTTTGGCCCCGTTTGGGACCTTTCAAAGCCGTCTTAGTTGGGGAAAGCCCCCAGTAAACCGTCTTAGTTGAGTATTTTTGGAATCAGGAGACCTTTCCGCGTCTGTTGACATCAATTCCAGCCATGTACCTTATGAGGTAAATTTGTGCCCCGTTTTGCGATTTTTACCCTCTTCCCCAGGGATAAAGCCCCCGGTTTGGCCACTAAGACTCATATTTTTGAAATGTACTCGCCAACCCCCATCAGATCCATAGGAAGAAAATTTTGTACCTTATGAGGTAGAAAAAATGTACCTCAGCTCCGGCTCTATTGGCTTTCAAGTAAAATGACCATTTTCTAGGGTTTATCCGATATCAACAGTGCACTATGTGTTTTGTGTACTCAACTACTCATCACTTAAGTTAATATTAGAATACTCGTAGAATAGAAGATACCTTGTTTAGAGGTACTGCAAGAATGAGACTGAAAAGTCCCTTTACTCACGCAGTCTAAACAAACGTATTATTAGGTGTACATAAATATTACTGCAAGAAAGAAGAAGAAAAGGCGTGATAAAGACAGGGTGGGAGACAGAGCGACACAGGGGAAATGCTAATAGAAATTTAAATATGATAAAGGCCCTCCTGCTCCCTCCGTTCAGATCAGCAAGCAATGAGTTGAGTCGGAATATTACTAGCAGTATATGAACGTCTAGTCAGCATTAACATAATAAAGCTTCCTGAAAAAGACTTTGCTTCTATCCTGAAACTATCAGCTCGCTGCTGATTTATAGCTCAGGTGTCAATGCGTCAGCACATTGCTTCATTGCTTTCCTTTTTTGGGAAAAATGTAGGGTTTTCTTTGCGAATATCAATATTTGCATCTACTTATATGTAGATAGATATTTGAGTGTGTTATTCTTTTCCTTTTGAGTCTCAAGCAGAGAATAGAAACAATGTAGGTAATTAAATGAGGATAACGAGTGGATCACCCGACCTTTATGAATTTATACGTATAAAATATTCTCATTTCTATTTAAAATTTCTCTTCATGCCATTTTTGGGGTTTTTCGAGGGTAAAACTCCCAATACTGAGGTTGAAACTTCCAAAGGCTAGGGGGAAGGAGCACGATGTAAAATTCAAGTAAAACTTTGTCCCAAATAATATTTATTACATATCCCGACATCGATGCTTTTTGATTTATTCCTGTAAAATGTAAAGGTTTTAGGTTATTCTTGGTCTCCATCCTTTTTCTCTCCCTCCATGTCACTTTCTTCCTCTCCCTCCCTCCCTTATCCTTCTTCGTTGTCAAGTTCAAATTTTTATTTCCTCCCCTCCTTCTCCTTCAGTTCTTTTTGTGGCCTCCATCCTTTTTCTCTCCCTCCATGTCACTTTCTTCCTCTCCCTCCCTCCCTTATCCTTCTTCGTTGTCAAGTTCAAATTTTTATTTTCTCCCCTCCTTCTCCTTCAGTTCTTTTTGTGGTGTTTCCTGTTTATTTTGTGAATATTTATTTTAATTTTATAATATCGCTGTGAGTACGCGAAATATTCCGACATAAACGAGAGTGTGAGAGAGGGTGGATGGGTAAAGAGAGGATGAGGAAGAAGATAAATCGAATATGAAAATTAAAGCTTTTTTTCTGTAGGAGCACTCTGTTTTCGTAAGTAAGGTAACTCACATTCTGTTTAGTAATCAGTAGCCTGAGCTGCCTGAGGCACAGGGTAGCTACGTTACTAATTTACTGGCTTTTATGGGATACATAATCTGTACATAATTACATATGTATGCAGGACAGACCCATCAGACATTTTCCTTTGATCCGCCATATGACCACAATACCACTCCAAACGCTAAACCCGCTTTAAAGTTTTCAATAAATCTTCTAATAAAGTTATTTCTCTGATCTGTCTTGACTTGTCCCGATTCTGTCTGGTTCAATGGTTCAATCTCGAGCTCAGATTTGAAACCGGCAATGTCAAAATAAATTTCATTAACAATATTTCTCGGAACTCATGTTTTTCGGTCCGACCGCGTAGTAAAGTATACTATCAATTTCATTGAACCTACTTTGTGAATTTTCGATGTACTACAAGGTTGTGATGAACTGCATATTTGGGTAGTCCTCCTTGGGTTTTCATTTTTCATAATAAGTACTTCTTCTTCCTAGCCTTTTCCTATTTAAATAGAGTTGGTATCTTTCAGGCAGCCCTATTGTGTACCTCGTGTCCTGATAATTTTGTCTCGCTCAGGTCTTGATTCACTCTATTAGACATCTAATAGTACCTAAATGCTCAAATGTACCCAAGTGTTGCCCATCAAGTAGTATTGAAGCAAAGCACTGTGGATCCCGCTTAGTACTCTGCGGATTTCTAATGGAAAACACATTCCATCACGAAAGTTTACTGGGGACCCACCGTGCTCGCATTTGCATCCCATGTAATTATAGTAATAACAATAATCATAAAACAATAATTACCTGTGTTCCTGTTAATTAGAACCTGTATACAAGATGGACTTGGGTGTAAAAACAAATGATAGCCAGTGGTCAGCGCTGTGACACAGCCCATGTTTATGGTTATGGTTGGTCATCTTTTGTACTCAGGATTCTAATGTTTTTTTATGGTCGAACTGATATGGTTTTGATTTTTGCCCTTAGAAAATGAAGTATTACCTTAATTACTAGCAAGATTGTGTCATGCTTATTTAGGATATGTATTCCTTATAAATTGTCTCGTCAAAATGGGTCTTCTCATAAAGCTCGCAGTCCAAGTTGTATGCTGAAAACTCATTCCCAATTTTGAAACAAAATATTGGATTACCTTAATTACTAGCAAGATTGTGTCATGCTTATTTAGGATATGTATTCCTTATAAATTGTCTCGTCAAAATGGGTCTTCTCATAGAGCTCGCAGTCCAAGTTGTATGCTGAAAACTCATTCCAAATTTTCGACACATCACCCAGTAAAGAAAAAAGCACATAAAAAATCCACGACAAGGATTTGAACGCAGAGTTGCCTGTTTGTATTGCTACGGGTGATGCTAAATGCTAATTACATGTGCCATATCATAAATCATGCAGATATAGAGTACTTACGACCATTCCATCATGTTAACCTCAGCTGGAGAGAAGTTGCGTTAATGGTCCGAGGATGCTGAAACCCTCTCTGGGTCTCATTATTACAAGTTAAATTGGAAATAATTTGATGACCATTTTCAACTTCTTCACAATATATTTTACCTATAGGAGATATGTACATACGAGTATTATATGCAACTAATGTGTTCTGGGCGTTCTAGCAAATGTGTTAAAGAGGTGTGTTCCGAGGTTGAATGGTAGAGCCGTTTGATAATTAATTTACTGAAGTGGCGAAACTGAAACAATACAATAATGCATTTATGTATATTTTTATTTTAAAGGTCATCTCGATTTCAAAAAAATCTGATAAGAAATAATCAGATTTTTTTGAACCATCCGTTCAAGACTTGGTGATACTGCCATACCAGAATCCCGATGGTACTGTACTCAGATAACATTGCGTGTGAAATTCACATTCTCCATTACATCCACAGATTTGTTAAAACTTTATCAATGACCCCCGTGTGTGTGACAGTTAGCACCACTGGCATGCACAATTATGCAGCCAACTTCTTGCATGCGAAATGCAACTGCTGGATATAGTCGTTATTACCCACATCCGAGAAACTGGAGTACTTATAATTATCATTCATTGTGACACCTCAGGAACCCAGAAGAAATATCTGGATTTTTATTTTTTTGTATCATGTTAACATTTTGTAAATTTGTATGTTCATCTATAAAAGAAAATATTTTTTTAGGTATCTATATTTTTTTTTCTTACTTTTTTGAACCTGATAACTTGGTTTGGTCATACCGTATTTGACTGAATGGATTTAAATTTTAGTTTTTAGTGGTTCACGAATAATTTTATCCGTGGACATTTCGTTGGAACAATAAATTTAGCATCGTTCCTCAGTATCTGCCTTGTGGTCGTGGACTCTACGAGACTTCTAGACAGATAAGATCAACTAGGTCTAAGAACTCGTAATGCACACCGGAAATCAGATTCAACACGTCAAGTCACTTGGGGTTATTGATTTATGAATCAACAATGTTCAGATGCAGAAACGTCAGAGACTTGGATGTTCGAAATAGCTTTTTCATAATTTTTGCTTTTGATAATGAAAACTTGCTCGTGAGACATCAGCCAGTGACTACTTTGTGTTGATACATCATGAAGTACAAGGACTTATGTAACAGATCAAAAGAAGATTTATGTATAGTTGTCTCATTAGTTTTTCACGATTACAAAGTCCTCAGAAATAAAACTTGACATGGAAAAAAAAACTCAACATTTATAATTTGGTGCATAATCTTATATTATAAAATCAAGATCCATTCACTCATTCACATTTCACACACTGATCGCTCTATCTCCAGAACCACAACACCTAGTATTATATATGTACATAGGTACCTACTCATTTACTAGTTGAGAGGGAAACTGCCATTGATGTGGTTCAAATTCAAATGAATTGTTCCCAAGAAGAACGGCCTATGTGATTTTTGCTACTTTTCAGGAGAGACATTTTAATACAATGATGTGGAAATTTATCCCAGAATCATGTTTTCTTACACATAGGCCCTTTTACATGAAACCTTTCACTTCTTACTGTACTTAGAGGGATATTATAATTTATAAAGAATATAAAGAAAAGTCTGTAAAGGATTCTGAATGTTAACAATGAACTTATTATTATTATTACTTTGCATGCAAAATTACAAGGACGGGACTTCTGAATTACTTAGTGAACTATTAGCATGCACTCATTGTTTAAATTTCAAAGTATCTCTGAAAGCAGGAAAGTACACTGTAATGTTACAAAACAAAATGTTGGGTAATCGGTTGACTTCCTAATTAGACAGTCAAAAATCACGCTCAACAGGTGTATCGCACGGGTCACACGGAACTGAAAGGGGACACCCTGTCCTGAGGCAAAATCATTTCACATAGGCCGTTATTCTTCTGAAATTTTACTCAAATCTTCCCTCGTAAAATGAACGGAAAATGGACTAGATATCAATTTATTGGGTTGTTTGAACAACCAGACTAGCTTCATCTGGAAATATCCTCAGGAAACAGACGAAACAAATCAGCTCACGAATCAAAACAAAAGCTACTGTCAGTCTAAAGACAGAAGCTTGTCAATTTTAAAGATGATTTGTGTTACGTTCATGATGATGGTTTATATCTTCTGTAGATAACAAGTTGTCATGGTGATATAACTCGGCTATGTGAAGCTATGTGACTATTTGACCATGGCTATTAAATGTGAAGAAAACATACCATTTAATTTGTTCATTGTATGAGCATCCATTTTGTGTATACCTTGCGAATCAAGCACGAGTCAAATAACTATTAAAGTAGTCGGTATATCGTCTATTCTTGTAGATTTATGGTGACTTCTGACGTGTATCTAAAGTCCTTCAAAATGGAGAAAATTCTTTTACTCTTTGTCTCGAAATAAAACACTAAAATGAGCTGGAGAATGAGATGATAAATCCAATAACTTTCAAAATTCTAATTTTTGCACAACTTTCAGGCTGCATTCTACAAAGTTTACATTCACTCTATCACTGTTGTATTGAAAATTCTCTGTATTTCATTGTTGCAGGTGAATGAACCTCATCAGGATGAAGTGGCAGAATTCGGCAAAGTCCAACAGCAAGAATTAGGATTCAGTGGTAAGTACCCTACTGATTGTAAGTTGTTTGGAATTTATTAACAAGTGGGAAATATGAAGCCTAGTACTAAAGCTACTGTTAACAATACCTCGTCAAAAAGTTATTTCCTATGTAGGTGTCAAAACAATTCGACTTCTTAATTAAATTATCTTGCATGAAGCACAATTTTTATTAGAATATAGCACGTTTGTTGTTGAAATCCCAAAGAAGTCTGAGACTAAAACAAAGTAAACACCCTTTTCTCACGTGGGCTACTGAACGTTATGTGTAGGTAAAAAGTGCCAGATTAACTGACAGGAGGGAAGCGTGGGAAAGGGGGACTTTGAATCGTGAATATTTCTCCCAAAACTTAATCCCAGGTAATGAAGTAAACATTAGTGTCCTAATCCCCGTGGTTGTACAACACCCCCTTCCCCCATGTCACGTGACTTTATCAGCTTAACTTCTTGTATATTTTCATGTTCAGAATAATTCTTGCCTTCGTTTTTTGCCTCTCGTAAAAATTAATAATAAAATGAACTCTGGAGTGGTGAGATCTTTTAAGACTTTTTCCTTGTTGACAAATCCTTTGTAGAGTCTTTCTTCTTTTCCCTGCTTTTAGAATAATACCGAGTGTTCTTACTAACATAAGTTGTTTTATTCTCCATTTAAAATTGCCCTTTTGTTTAGTTCACTTGGTCACCATTTCTTATGCTAGCTCTCCTGATTATCTTGGGTAACAGTTCTCATCTTCTCGTTGTTCATAGACGGTTAAAAGTTCAAAGTGAGCCGTCCCTTTAGTATAGGGCTCCTGAAGTCAAATCAGGAAAATTGGTAAATTCATGATCCTCTTTGGTTAGTTTTCTAATGTCTATCAGCTGTCGGTGTTGAAATGTTTTCCTCTGGTTCTTATTATGTATAGTTGTAAAGCTTCGGTTATCATTTCTTCAAGGTAGTCTTCTTTGACAGGTATAGAATTATGAACTATCCACATTGATTTGGAAAGTTCAAAGTTTTCTCCTTACCACAGCTTTCTTATGTTTTTAAGCATGTTATGATTTCCTGTGCGAAAAATAGCAGGCATTTATACTGAGTTTTGAAAGTTAATTTTCTCTGTTCAAAGAAAACCTCCTGTTTTGTTGAAAACTCTTCGGTGTTCATTGGCATTGTTGACGTACTTGAATATCTCAAAAACCTCACCGTGTTGGGGAAGTAGAGTCCTAGTCCAGATTGAAAATCCATGTATAATATCGTTAAATCTACTATAAAGTTGTGGGATGCATCGTAATAGCAGTGTTTTGTCACCTGAAAATAAATTCAAGGAACTTTGTTGAAGACTGTTCCTGAGTCAGTGTTCCCACAAGGCAGGACTAAATAGGTTATAGGGTTCTCCTTCTTAGTAGTATTACGTCAAGTAAACTTTCAACTTTTCGGTTTGTTTGATTTTCCAACATAAGAAATCTTTCTTTTCTGTTTTGTTCTTACCTTGTGGTTTTTCACTTTGCAAAGTTTTCGGGATGTTTGTAGACGAAAGAAGAATCTGTTTCACCAACGAACCCATCAGTTATCAATATTGTTCATTGTGTTTTCCAAATATTTTCACATTTGATCTGCTGTCTTTCGATATTTCAAAAGTAGCTTTTGTGACCTAAGTTTAATTTGTTGTGATGAAAAAAGAATAGGAAATGTGGAGAAAGAGAATTTGTATGAGAAGTGACCACATACGTGCATACCATGTGTTACGCATGCAACACTTAATATGCGATAAACACCAGTAGGCTTCAATGGGAAACACATCTCCTAAGATATATGAGGGTAATTTGCGACAAGCTATCAGTTTGATAGATGGGAGTGCTTAGAGAGACAATGTGCACATCGGTTTGATGAAATGAACTGCCCAAAATCTGTTCCGTAAAAAAAAGAAATTGGGTAGGGGAGAAAGTTGAGAGAAAGATTTAGAAACTTTGGGGAGAGAATATGTGGAGGTATGCGTTTCTGTGAGGGTTGTTGGGTGTTTGTGGGACGTTTGAGGACTTGTGGGACATTTTTCAATGCACATTCAATTTTATTTCGTGATAAGACGACAACTGAAGTACACAATAATGTTGCCAAATGGTCCGTACAAAATTTTTGCGATTAAGTGCAAAGATATTAATTTATTCCTTTGTTTGTTTGTTTGTTTGTGTTGTTGTAGGAACCAAACTGCTTGGCGTGGACAGTTGAGAAGAAACATTCCCTCCTCACCCTCAGGTGACACCAGCTCTCGGGATTCTGGTCCTGTCAGTATTATCTATTATTCTTCAAGTTTTCGAAGAGAAAATCCATAGCACCTGATCCTGATCCGTTAACTTTCATGAAAATTAAACATGAAGGTATATTTAAGGGTACTTTATGATTTCGTTCCTTGAAATTCGATGATCATCCAAGAATTTAATGTGAGTTTATCAATACTTACAATATTACAAATATTAAAACTATTACCTACATACATCATCCCATGCACCAAGGTATTTTTGTGCAGTCTTTAAGTTTACCTCCATTCGTAAATGATTTATTTGAACATTCAATGAAGCTTAAACTTTTTCTCTGGTGTGGTCTGGAAGGACTATTCCCGTCGGCTCTTTGACCTTACAATTTATTAGAATCCTTAATGAAAAATTTGAAAATATCTTTTGCGTAGAGTTCAATCTAGTTAATTATTTTAATTAAATTATTATCCCTGTAAATCAACTTATATGTACATATTGTACATACTTTATAGGTACATTTATTTACTTTTATATTTTTTTAATGAAAATAAATATTGTTTATTTTTGTTGGTATATTATCTACGTTTATATTAGATTATAAAAAAAAACTAAATAAATGCTTCAAATGTTTTATTGAGCACTAAATTGCCAGTCTAATTAGCTTAGTTGGCAGTGCATCTGCCTTGTAAGCGCTAGGCCGCGGGTTCGATTCCCGCCCGGGGCGGGAACGGCTGGCTTTTTCCTACCCTGTCTTTCTTCTCTCTTTGATTTCGGGACGATAAAACCATAGCAGTTACAGTTCCCTCTGTCAAACCTCTTAAAAAAAAGCACTAAATTAATGTTCACCCATATTAGCCTTAGTAGTATAAATTGGGTCCCTTACAGTTGACAAATTACAGCTTACCGGGAACATCAGTAATACTAATAGGAATTACCTACTTGCTAAATGTGCCTGATTTAGTGTGTAAAGTTTGGAGGTTGATGGGAACCCTACCGAAACGGATTGGTGGCATCCCATTTAGTAGATATTGTAAAAAAAAAAGTGATAAGTATTATAGTTATTGGTGATTTTTTGTCAGAGGTATAATTGTAAATTTATGTAAATTATATTTGTTTTATAATGATGTTCTAATCACTTTTAAAGAGACAAATGATGTTCTAATTAGACAGTTTCTTGATTTATGAGACGAAAATCGTTTTGTTAGGGAGAAACTTCTATTCTTGAAAGGGACAGATCCTTTTTCCATCAATCGAAACATTCAAATATAATCGGTGATCGAAGTTCGTTCTAAAATGTTTCCCATTGAAGTTGCAGTTTCTTAAAAGCCCATCATAGAACATTTACGTTCTCAAGCTGTATGTAGGTATGTAGCTATTGAATGTCTTGTGCCGTTATGCGTGCATCGTTAAAATAAGTAGGTACATGCATTTATTTATTTTCTAATGACTTAATTTTGAATATACTTACATATTTCAAAGTTATCGATCTATTTTCTATCCATTTTATTACGGCTAACATGAAGTAAAATCATGATGAGTTCATGTCATCCGGATTAAATCAGTCAATATTTAAATCTTTCGTTCGGAATTAGATTGTCAATATTTAAATCTGTTTCACTACTAGCATACATAAATGTTATGAGAAATAAACAAGAAAGTTGTACAAGATTCATTGATCATGTTCCATCCTTTCAATTTGAATGGTATAGGTAAAAAAAGTACTTAATATGTAGGTATCTTTTAAATTTGCGATCATCTTTGACAGTCGTTCATTATCTACATATGTATAACATGAATATTATTTTTAATTTTATTTCCATTAAACTTTTTGTACCTATCCTCAATCGCTGAGATATTTATCTAAATTTGCGATCATCTTTGACAGTCGTTCATTATCTACATATGTATAACATGAATATTATTTTTAATTTTATTTCCATTAAACTTTTCGTACCTATCCTCAATCGCTGAGATATTTCTCCTCTTCTGTATTACTGTGGGTCCTATTTTCAGATTTTTGCCTGTGACCTCCTCTATTTCAGGTCCCATTCACCATATCAGTGTCGTGTTGACCATTTCGGCAATTAAATAAAGGAGGCCTATTTTCTCCTCATTTCTATGGGTCCTGTTCCTCGAATTTCAGCAGAGACTTCCTTTGTTTGGGCGTTTCGTTCTCCGAAATTTTCACTCGCTGCGGGGCTGGGATATTCGCCAGTGTACTCGTATGTTCTCGTCGTTCGTCGCTTTGTAATTTTCTCAAAATACGAAGAAGAATAACCAGCCTAAATGGCTTGGAGGGTAGCGTCCTTGTAAGCGATAGGTCGTGGGTTCGATTCCCTCCCGGGGCGAACTTTACTAAACAGATAAGGTTCATTCTCGGAGCGGATGGGTTTCTCCTATCCTCCCTCTCTTCGGTTTCGAGACAATAAGACCTGAGTAGTTACAGTTTTAGAAAAGAAAGGAACTTTTAAAAGGAAATGTGTAGTTACAGATCTCTCTATCAAAATGAAAAACGAGGGAAATGTGCTTCTCATCCGTGATATTTAACAGGTGAGAATATTCTGTATCAACATCAGCTGACACACATTAGAGGAAGAAGTCAAAATGACCTACTCTTGAAGTTAGGTGTCCCTAATGACATAACTAAGGAAGATAAGAATGAGGGAGAGGGGAAGACCAAAGGTAGGGAATAAGGGGGAACATCTATCATATCTTGAAAAGCCGGGAGGTATGAGACAGATAACACGAGGGTTGGGGGAGAGACTTGATCTAGGAAGAAAAATTAGGGAAGAAGTGAAGAGACCCCGAAACTCCTTACGAAATTCCTTCTCCTCAACTTTTCAGCTAAAATTTCCAACAGAACAGCGGTGGAAAGGGAGACAGATAACACGAGGGTTGGGGGAGAGACTTGATCTAGGAAGAAAAATTAGGGAAGAAGTGAAGAGACCCCGAAACTCCTTACGATATTCCTTCTCCTCAACTTTTCAGCTAAAATTTCCAACAGAACAGCGGTGGAAAGCTCAATCCGATTCGGATGAAATTTGGCAAAAATTTCAAACACACGAACGAAATTTCGTGAGATTTTTGGAGGCTCTTTTGAGGTCCAAAATTAAATAAACAAAGACGTAATTATCAAGTTCGAACAATCAAAATACTTTATTATCAAAATAATTGAAAATCCCATTTCCTCTTTTTAAATATCTCTAATACATAATAAGTGTCAGTAGAGCTTTATTTACTGTCACCTCGGAATAATCCTGTGACCCATGAACTTTCTACTAATCCAGCAAGTTGGACATCTTTTGTTTCATCTCCTCTTAAACATGACACCTAGAAATCAATTCTTCACAGAGAGATGATTCAGCAGGTGTTAGAATTACATTTTGGGTCAGGTTGATTGAATTCTTTTAACACCTAAAGCATTGTACGAGACATTTCGATCCAGGTAGAGGGGACCCATCATATGTATCATTCCGCTGTTTTATTTTTTGCTAGCATAAAAATCCTAATGCAATCTAAATAATGTGAAACAGAACTTCTATGAATGTATCGTGATGTACTTCTCTATCGATACTCGTAAACTTGACTTTGTCAGCTTTTTTTATGAACTATTCTTTGAATGTGTTCAGTGTTCTTTTTCTAGTAGTATTGGAAATACTCGAACATTACAATGTTGCCTCATGAAGAGAGTAAGCCAGAGGCACATGTCCCTTTCAGGAAGTATCCCAAAGACTTGTAAATTAGACGCGGTCTATTGCGGTTTATGGGCCAAAATTCACTACGTATACGCGGAATCAGCAGAGGTAGGGAAAGCATTGCAAAGTGCTCTCATTTTGTAATGATGGCTTGTTTCATAAAAATGTTGAATTGAATTTTCCACTTCTGAAGTCCCGGGCGTTCCGGCTTTGATTCGAGTCAAAATTCAAGTTGCCAAAATATCCATTAACAATGAAATTAATGAAAACAATACCAAATCGGGCAACATTACCCCCGCTCCCGTCCATGTTAGCAAACTTGTTCTGAAATCTAAACTAAGGCGGCATTAACAATACGACATGAAATGTGTTGTACCGTCCGATATTGTATCTTATGAAAACACCGCCTTGGGCTTATTACTGAATGGTATAAGTTGGGACTTTCTTTATCAATCAGAAAGGTCTAAAAGGCCACTAATGCCATATTCTTCTATTAAAGAGAAAATGAAAGTAAACTAACCCAAGATTTCCAAATTATATGTAGGTAAATATTCTTCTTTCATCCTTGTTTTTCGATGAGACTAAAGAGTGTTAAATACTAGATATTTTTTCACGTTTAAAAAATTGAAACTATAATTTTATAACCCTTGTAGTATATTCACTCCTGATTGTGCCGAAACCAGCAATTATTAGGCACCAACAGCTTAGACTTGCTTCCTTTCTGCGCCTGATAAAATCAGGAGGTAGGGCCACGCTAGATAAACAGAAGATTTGATTTATAGCACCACAGGAATTTCAGTGTTTAATCGTTGTTTTAATTCTTCTGTTCTGTTTATACTTCTGTTTTGTAAAAGCTATGATTACCAAGATTTTACTATGTGTCTTTGGGACTATTAAGTTTCCATTGTCTAACAAAATTGTAGATTTTCAAGTAGCCTCCGTGGCCAAAATTCTTTTTTATGATTGCTCAAAAGTTGAACAAGCAGGGCCCGTCCCTCCGGGAATTTTTTAGCCCGTAGTGATTAAAGAAAATCAGTACCTATGTACCTACCTAATTTGTTTAATATTCAGTTTATTATTATTATTCTTCTTGATTTGATTTTACTTTCATGTAATGATTTAAAATCAAGACTAGAGCCCGTTCCTCTTTATTCCCAATATAATGTTTAAGTCACCCATCCATTTATTGGCCTTTCTCGGCGTAGCTTAACACAGGTGACGCTAAAACCGGTCTTAAATTATCGACTGAAGTGTTATCTAAAACTTTCTCGCTTTGAGTTCATAGGTCTTCGCGACAAACTTCAAGATCAGATAACGAGCTCTGATCTTGAAGTTTGTGAGAAAATGTAAAAAAAATCGCTTAACACAGGTGACGCTAAAACCGGTCTTAAATTATCGACTGAAGTGTTACCTATCTAAAACTTTCTCGCTTTGAGTTCATAGGTCTTCGCGACAAACTTCAAGATCAGAGCTCGTTAGTGTGAGAAAATGTAAAAAAAAAATCCCCCCAAAACCAGTTTTTTGGCTTTATGGTTTTCTGGACAAAATTTGCACCACCACTTTCATGTTCCTGGTAAAAAGACCTTTAATTTGATATATAGGTCGACTAGGTTTGGATAAGTCCTTCTATGGGGTCAGACAGACAGACGACACCGAAGCGAATACAATAGCCCGTCCCCTGTACCTTTTATTATTACTATCGTAATAATAAAGGAAGGACGGGCTAAAATCCAGCAATCTAATCAAGTTGCTTAATCTTTTAGTTTGACTTAATCCAAGCATTACTTCAGATTGTGGTCCCGGCCAATTTTCTTACCACGTTGTACAAGTCTAGGTGTGTAGTATGTACCTACCTTATCTACCTATTTGCTGAAATGAAAATAAACACACTGTTCTATTATTTAGAAAAACATTTGTTGTCTTGTATTTTTATTATTTTTTTCATCACATTTGCAGGATCAAATAATTTCATCGGTCAAAACTCTGAACAAAGACAAAAAATAAGGAAAGTAAAAGAAATCGTCAACGGACTCCATGAATCAAAGGAAACGGGCTCCTAAGTGCGATCAGTTCGAATACGTAAACTAAATTTTGTTAGCGGGCCCCTAAAATGGTAAAAAATATGCTGTCGAAATTTCGTGAACGGAGCCCATTTAGAAGGAAAGAAAAACCTGTGATCTTTGAAATACCAGAACCCATAAAATGGGGGGGAATTGGTTGATAGACCTCCTTTATTTCCTAATTGCCTATTCAAAATGGTACAACAAAAATTGAACTGAGATATTTACGTATGTGTATAAATAAAGGAGCCCTAGACCTCAATCTGCGAGTGACTTTTTAACCTCCTTCATGTATATAACGATGGGATGACTGGCCTCTAATGTAGCAACATTATCCTAGACTTGCTAATCCGCTCATGTTTGTAGGTTCTGGAATCGGTAACACTAGAGTAAATCCATTCTGGATACATGTCTGATTTAGTTATGTAGTTCAAAATGAACCACTTTGGATAGAAAAAACTATAGCCTATCTGAGATACAAAACTCAAGGATACGAAGAGTTCTTTTTGGACAGAAATACTCAACCCTGATCTCAAGTTCAACAATCGAAGCGTTATTCAATCAATTCAATGTCATCAAAAGTTTTTACTATCAAGTCCCAAAGTTTTGGATCAAGAAGAAACCGCCTTAACATAATTTCCTATTAGATGCTCTGGGAAAACCAAATCTCGTATACACCAGATGGGCCCTATTCACTAAATTTGGCTTACGCTTTCCCCTTTATCAAGAAAAGGGGAAGGTGTAACCAGAAAAGGGGAAATTTATCTGGAAAAGGGGAAGGTGTAACCAGAAAAGGGGAAGTTCAGTGAATAGGACCCATATAAGTTATCCAGATCTTCCTAGATTTCAGTTTTTCCTGGCCTGTTCCAATAGGCAATTAGGGAATAAAAGAGGTCTCTTTTTCCATAGTATTACTGATGGACCTATCGAAAGAGACCCCTTTTATTTCCTAATTTCCTATTAGAAATGCTCGGAAAACCAAATGTGGTATACACCAGATGGGCCCTATTCACTAAATTTTGCTTCCGCGTTCCCCTTTATCAAGAAAAGGGGAAGGTGTTACCAGAAAAGGGGAAATTCAGTGAATAGGACCCATATAAGTTATCCGGATCTTCCTAGATTTCAGTTTTTCCTCGCCTGTTCCAATAGGCAATTAGGAAATAAAAGGGGTCTCTTTTTATAGGTCCCTCGGTAATATCAAGGAAAAAGAGACCCTTTTTGTTTCCTAATTGCCTGTTAGATCTGCATAATTTCTATGGGCTCTACTCACTTAACTTCCCCTTTTCTGGTTATACCTTCCCCTTTTCTGTATAAAAAACCCCTTGGGCCCCGTAAAGGGGTAAAAGGGGAAGGCGTAAGGTAAATTTAGTGAAAAAAGCCCACGTACTCCATCTGGTTTTAACACGATTTGGTTTTCAAAGAACTCCAAAACTCAAGGATACGAAGAGTTCTTTTTGGACAGAAATACTCAACCCTGATCTCAAGTTCAACAATCGAAGCGTTATTCAATCAATCCAATGTCATCGAATGTTTTTACTATCAAGTCCCAAAGTTTTGGATCAAGAAGAAACCGCCTTAACATAAAAATAAGTCCCAAAGTTGCCGTAAGCAGAATTCCAGAAACAAACACAGAACGAAGGCAATGTCACATGGTTAAACCCGGATGAATTTAGAACTCAGTGGACACAATGAAAAGTTATTCACCTAAAAGGATACAAAGCTCTTTGCCAAGTTTCATAGACTGAGCCCGGCGGGCTTCAATTCGTATTCGCCAATGAACTATTCATCAAAGACTGGAGAAGTATATTGATGATATTCCACTCACACAATCCATATGGGCATGTTAACATGGACGCTAGTTTTAACTAGTGGCGGATGACTTGGTAAAGACAGATGATGCCTTACAGCCATATTTCTTATAAACAAAATGAAGTCGATTCAATGAACTATTCATCAAAGACTGGAGAAGTATATTGATGATATTCCACTCACACAATCCATATGGGCATGTTAACATGGACGCTAGTTCTAACTAGTGGCGGATCACTTGGTAAAGACAGATGATGCCTCACAGCCATATTTCTTATAAACAAAATGAAGTCGATCTGCACAATGTTGAATTGTTGTTACGAAACAGGAACATTAATAGGTATTTCATTGTAATCAGTAAATTGTAAGCCTTTCTTAGCCTGAAGGTCCAATGGGGCCAAATATAATGATAAAGAAAATATCCTTTGTTTTGAATATTTCTACCAAATTCGATTAAAAGCTAGTAGTACCAATTAGACCGTTTGGTGTAATTTGAATAACTTATTGTATAGGTGACTCAATAAGATAACCTAAAGTACGTACGCATAGTAAGAACCAGAGCCCATTATAAAATTTTAAAAAGGGACCTACAATTAAAAGACCACAATACAACTTAGAATTGATGGTACATTTTTTATCATGTTTTACTCCTGCATTTTTTATGGAAGTGTTAAAGTTTTTTTGGTGACAATACGAGAAAAATATGAGTCGCGACTGACTATGACGCTTCTGACAGACAAAATCAACCATGACACTGATGAATCTCGGAGACATAAATTAGCACTTTATAAACCAGTTCCCAATAATGACTTTGTAATTCGTGGAACTCTACCAAACCAGTCTTTTTTATTTTTCTTTTCAGCTCCCTCTGTTACGCCGAAATAAATTCCTTCGTACCATATATTTCTGTGTTGTATTATTGTATGCGCTATCCGTCAATAATATCATTTCATATGTGATGCACTGACCATCATCCAGTTCTTCTTTTGTCTTTCATTGTAGTCTCAATATTATTATTAGTATTATTATCCTCGTTAACTTTAATATTTTTTTATTATTTTATGATTGAATTCTTTTAACACCTAAAGCATTGTACGAGACATTTCGATCCAGGTAGAGGGGACCCATCATATGTATCATTCCGCTGTTTTTATTTTTTGCTAGCATAAAAATCCTAATGCAATCTAAATAATGTGAAACAGAACTTCTATGAATGTGTCGTGATGTACTTCTCTATCGATACTCGTAAACTTGACTTTGTCAGCTTTTTTTTATGAACCATTCTTTGAATGTGTTCAGTGTTCTTTTTCTCGTAGTATTGGAAATACTCGAACATTACAATGTTGCCTCATGAAGAGAGTAAGCCAGAGGCACATGTCCCTTTCAGGAATTATCCCAAAGATAGCCTGAAGGTCCAATGGGGCCAAATATAATGATAAAGAAAATATCCTTTGTTTTGAATATTTCTACCAAATTCGATTAAAAGCTAGTAGTACCAATTAGACCGTTTGGTGTAATTTGAATAACTTATTGTATAGGTGACTCAATAAGATAACCTAAAGTACGTACGCATAGTAAGAACCAGAGCCCATTATAAAATTTTAAAAAGGGACCTACAATTAAAAGACCACAATACAACTTAGAATTGATGGTACATTTTTTATCATGTTTTACTCCTGCATTTTTTATGGAAGTGTTAAAGTTTTTTTGGTGACAATACGAGAAAAATATGAGTCGCGACTGACTATGACGCTTCTGACAGACAAAATCAACCATGACACTGATGAATCTCGGAGACATAAATTAGCACTTTATAAACCAGTTCCCAATAATGACTTTGTAATTCGTGGAACTCTACCAAACCAGTCTTTTTTATTTTTCTTTTCAGCTCCCTCTGTTACGCCGAAATAAATTCCTTCGTACCATATATTTCTGTGTTGTATTATTGTATGCGCTATCCGTCAATAATATCATTTCATATGTGATGCACTGACCATCATCCAGTTCTTCTTTTGTCTTTCATTGTAGTCTCAATATTATTATTAGTATTATTATCCTCGTTAACTTTAATATTTTTTTATTATTTTATGATTGAATTCCATATAAGTTATCCCGATCTTCCTAGATTTCAGTTTTTCCTGGCCTGTTCCAATAGGCAATTAGGGAATAAAAGAGGTCTCTTTTTCCTATTACTGATGGACCTATCGAAAGAGAAGTGTGATCTCTGACTAACTGATGAGCGGGTGGGGTGGGGGTTCGAATCCCACTGTTGTCTTTTTTTTTACATAATTTTATCATTTAAAAATATTTTATGGATAGCCATAGTTACTTTTTTCATAATTTTATAGTTGATTACATAATTTTATCATTTAAAAATATTTTATGGATAGCCATAGTTACTTTTTTCATAATTTTATAGTTGAAAAAAAAAAAAAAAAGATCAGAACTTAGCAAAACTTACCCAATGATGTTATTACGGTATTTTTCACTCGGAAATGTTCGGAACTTACCAAAACTTACCCAATGATGTGATTATGGTATCTAATGATGTTATTATGGTATTTTCTCACTCGGAAACGACCCGAACTTACTAAAACTTACCCAAATATATTACCATGGTGTTTTTCACTGAGAAATAACCCAAACTCACCAAACCTTACCAAATGATGTTACTATGCCTATTGTCTTTGTACTTTGTTGCGCTACGCTCATACGTCATATTATTATGCTAAGTTTCTGCAAAAAGTTATGAGATCCCCCCAAAAAATACCACTTCGTGGCATAAAAAAGACCCCGCCAAGTCGTTCCTCCCAAAATAAACCAAGTGCCACAAAAAATAAACAAAACTCCATCCCGTCGTTCCTCGCAAAATAAATCAAGTGCCACAAAAAATAAACAAAACTCTATCCCACCCCAAAAAAGATTAGAAATCAATTTTGTACCCCGCCTTTTATTCACTTCATAATTTGTGTCCTCCTACTTCACGTAGTACCTACCTTTCTTTCCCCTCATTGCACTCCTCTTTCTCTAATATTACTTTTGCTTCACTGCATTGGCGGCGTGCCACCTACCTTTCTTTACCATCATTGCACTCCTCTTTCCTCTAATCTCACTTCTGCTTCACTGCATTGGCGGCGTGCAATGCCTCATGTAATAGGCAATTAGGAAATAAAGGAGGTCTCCTCTTCTGTATTACTGTGGGTCCTATTTTCAGATTTTTGCCTGTGACCTCCTCTATTTCAGGTCCCATTCACCATATCAGTGTCGTGTTGACCATTTCGGCAATTAAATAAAGGAGGCCTATTTTCTCCTCATTTCTATGGGTCCTGTTCCTCGAATTTCAGCAGAGACTTCCTTTGTTTGGGCGTTTCGTTCTCCGAAATTTTCACTCGCTGCGGGGCTGGGATATTCGCCAGTGTACTCGTATGTTCTCGTCGTTCGTCGCTTTGTAATTTTCTCAAAATACGAAGAAGAATAACCAGCCTAAATGGCTTGGAGGGTAGCGTCCTTGTAAGCGATAGGTCGTGGGTTCGATTCCCTCCCGGGGCGAACTTTACTAAACAGATAAGGTTCATTCTCGGAGCGGATGGGTTTCTCCTATCCTCCCTCTCTTCGGTTTCGAGACAATAACGTAAGCCAAATTTAGTGAATAGGGCCCATCTGGTGTATACGAGATTTGGTTTTCCCAGAGCATTACTAATAGGCAATTAGGAAATAAAAGAGGTCTCTTTCGATAGGTCCATCAGTAATAGGAAAAAGAGACCTCTTTTATTCCCTAATTGCCTATTGGAACAGGCCAGGAAAAACTGAAATCTAGGAATATCTGGATAACTTATATGGGTCCTATTCACTGAATTTCCCCTTTTCTGGTTACACCTTCCCCTTTTCCAGATAAAGGGGAAAGCGTAAGCCAAATTTAGTGAATAGGGCCCATCTGGTGTATACGAGATTTGGTTTTCCCAGAGCATTACTAATAGGCAATTAGGAAATAAAAGAGGTCTTTTTTTATAGGTCCCTAAATAATATGGAAAAAGAGACCTCTTTTATTCCCTAATTGCCTATTGGAACAGGCCAGGAAAAACTGAAATCTAGGAATATCTGGATAACTTATATGGGTCCTATTCACTGAATTTCCCCTTTTCTGGTTACACCTTCCCCTTTTCTTGATAAAGGGGAATGCGGAAGCAAAATTTAGTGAATAGGGCCCATCTGGTGTATACGAGATTTGGTTTTCCCAGAGCATTACTAATAGGCAATTAGGAAATTCACTAATCGACTAATATTGGCAAAGCAATATTAAAGGATGTAATGATGCTTGCACGAACGGAAAATTATTTCAGAGTGTGGTAAACATGAATTTTTGCCACAGATTAATGTCGTTCCTCGGTAGTGCTTATTTTCGAGATTCATGACTCAAATTGGACTTGAACAACTATCCTATTGATCAGAAGTCCAACGCGGTCAATAACCAGTATTGACCACTGAGTTCGGGACCGGACGGTTAGATACGAGACATTTGTGTGACGTTAGATGTTATCACTGATTGCAAATTCGAAAGCATAAGGTACGTTTACGTACATCATCCCAATATTTGACTATTTCCAGTCATTACCCATACATAATAAGAAGATACTTCCGTATAAGGTAAAGAAATTCCTACTAACCTACCTACCATTTTCTAAAACTGACACGCAATGAAAGGTGTCGCAGAAAAAGATAGAAAAATGCCTCTTAGGAAGGATTAAAAAAAGTTCAAACATGTTCAGATTTTACAGACACACTGTATACAGGTCGAGTGAACAATCATAATTCGACACTAGGTAAATACCTATTTTACATGCGTTTTTTTGCTGGCAAAGTTAAAATAAAGAGAAGTTCCAGTGACAGAGGAGCTACCAGAGTTGGCAAGGCGTATGGTGGGAGATTCTGGGGGCGGTAGGGCGTTACCTTATCACTCCGCGCAGAGCTTTGTACTATCCAATGGCAGCAACTTTGTCCGCGGAGTCTCGGATTAATTATTCAATATTCATTCTGTGTTGCTATTCTTGTTGTTCTCGTGTTTTGCGAGTCGTCACCACTTGGACATTTCGAGTCCTGGCACGTCCGTCGGCTTTGGTGCAAGATGGTCAGCGGTCAATAGTTTGGCACTCTGATTTTCTTATAGGAAAGTGATTGACGGGGGAAAAGAGGTTATAGGTATCTGTTTTAGAATTATTTGTAGGGATCTATTTTAGAAATAAGATTTAGGTTTATTCTACCAAATTACTACTTATCGTTGGAACTTTCAAAAAGTTGTGTTTTCCGATCAATAGGGGAGCTAAAAACATCCAGTGTTCTAGGAGTCAGTTCTTACGATTCTTTTTCCAGGGCGTTTCAAATTCCACAAGATAATTGGGAATTTTCCAGACTTATCTTATTTTATTATTATCTTGCATATTTTCTCTGCTTTATCTTCCCTCTTTTGTTTCCATTCACCGAATATTTCCCTTAAAAAACTAGAGACAACATTGTACATACAATGTAGAATAGAACACAAAAAGATACTTTAACCACGTTAATTCATGGATCCTCTTTCAATCCCATTTCGTTCATGGAACCTCTTGGTTGATAGTCAATCCCATTTGGCCTCATTCAATACGTACCCAATGAATTGAAGGTATAAGTACCGAAATAGATATCTAGATACGTATAGTTATGTAGGACGTACTTACTACTTAGGAACTGTCCATTTTCACGTAGTAATCACAAGTATCTAACCGTCCGGTCCCGAACTCAGTGGTCAATACTGGTTATTGACCGCGTTGGACTTCTGATCAATAGGATAGTTGTTCAAGTCCAATTTGAGTCATGAATCTCGAAAATAAGCACTACCGAGGAACGACATTAATCTGTGGCAAAAATTCATGTTTACCACACTCTGAAATAATTTTCCGTTCGTGCAAGCATCATTACATCCTTTAATATTGCTTTGCCAATATTAGTCGATTAGTGGATGTGCTAGAATCCCCTTTCCTCAAATGGAAGATCGGAGGGGAGAGAGATATTGTTCACTCAGTCCATCAGTGGATGTACCACATATTCTTTCCGTAAAATGTAGGTAGATGACTAATCTGTGACATTTTCTTCTACGAATGCACCTCGGCTAGATAATGCCTGAAAGCAGAGAAAGCGAGATAATATTATCCACTCATCCTTTATTAGGTTGTTAGTGGATGTGTCACAATCCTTTTGTAGTATAAGTTACATAGAATGTGTGAAGGAAAAGATATGAAGTTAGAGAGATGAATATATTCTGTTAGTGGATGTGCAGAATTTCTTGAAAATATTTAGATTGGTAATGTTTGGAAGAAATGCCAAAAGAGAGAGAGAGAGAGAGAGATTTCATCATTTACGCATACCTCTGTGTGAGATCCGCACATCTCTAATCGTGCACTCTGCTGTGAAGTCAGCACCTTCCTGGAACGTCTCAATCTTTGCAAAGATATGAAGTTAGAGAGATGAATATATTCTGTTAGTGGATGTGCAGAATTTCTTGAAAATATTTAGATTGGTAATGTTTGGAAGATATGCCAAAAGAGAGAGAGAGAGAGAGAGAGAGAGAGAGAGAGAGAGAGAGATTTCATCATTTACAACCTCTGTGTGAGATCCGCACATCTCTAATCGTGCACTCTGCTGTGAAGTCAGCAACTTCCTGGAACGTCTCAATCTTTTTCGAAGGGAAGAATAGATTGAGGACAGCCAACGGCTCTGGCTGTCCTTCCTCTTCGTCCTGAAACAGAGAAATGACATTAGTATAACTATAATTTGATCCATTTATTGCGAGGAGAGAGAGAGAGAGAGAGAGAGAGAGATATTCTATTAGGGGATGTGCAGAATTTCTTGAAAATATTTAGATTGATGTCTGAGAGGTCAATGTGAGGAGGTGGGTAAACCCCCGTCACTAAAAACCTTGGCAGTTATGTAGTGACTTTTTTATCCATCTATCATCTTTAAGTAAGGGCTTGAATTTCACCTGAGATACCTACTATCTTGTAAACAGGAAACTAGTCATAGGTTCGTGTTCATCTTTTGTGGGATTGCTGAAGCTAATAGTTCACTCTTTTGCTTGCTGGCCAAGAATTTGGAAGTGTTATTTATACTTCAGAGATGGAAATTGTGGAGAAACGAGAACCTGCGTTTCTATGTAAGATTTTAGTGTTGAGTGTTGTTGTGAGCGCCACAAGATAAAGATATTCTATTAGTGGATGTGCAGAATTCTTGAAAATATTTAGATTGATGTCTGAGAGGTCAATGTGAGGAGGTGGGTAAACCCCCGTCACCAAAAACCTTGGCAGTTATGTAGTGACTTTTTTGTCCATCTATCATCCTTAAGTAAGGGCTTGAATTTCACCTGAGATACTATCTTGTAAACAGGAAACTAGTCATAGGTTCGTGTTCATGTTTTGTGGGATTGATAAAGCTAATAGTTCACTCTTTTGCTTTGCGGGGTGATTTCTGGCTTATGATCTCCAGGGGAGTTATTAGTAAAATAATACAAATTCAAAATTGAACCTCCCTGTTGATAGTAGGTACTCGTTAGTTCAATTACTCAGATAGGGAAACAACAATGGTGGTATACCTAGGTAACTCCAATAACTCCATCGGAAAATCCGTCAGTCCACTCCAATCAAAAGTTTTGAAATTTCCTCTAAAATATTCAAAAAATTACCTCTGCTGATTCAGCCCAATGAAAATTAAAGCTCTAAACTTTAAGTACTTCGGGGGGTGTGATTTTAAGTTTTCAAAAATTCAAAACAAAACGTGCCGAACAGTTCCGAGTTATCCCGAGCGGAGAGCCAAATGTTTTTGTTGTTTTTCTTCTTCGTCCTCAACTTTCAGCAGTTTGAATTTTTTTGTACTTCCAACGGTGATTACCACGGTTCTTCTCGTGTCTTGTTTTTTTGTCGAAGAAATTTTATTTGCGTCTCGTCTCGTCAGTTTTTTGTGTGTGCGTTTTTGTTTACAAAAAAATATCTACCCATAAAAAAGGACCCAACCGGTTTTTTGTCATTTTATCAGCTGAAACAGTTTTTTTTTTCTCTCTCTCTCATTCACTTGACGATTTTTTTTTCTTTTGTTTCTTTTGAAGTGTCTTCTTTTTTATTGGGTGATAAGTAAAAAAATATACCATTTAATGTCTTCATAGTAAAAAAACTTTCATTCATTCTACTATCAAATCCCATTCATTCTTAAGAAGGATGGTAGTAAAATAATAAATAATTCCTATTAGATTACACTATTAGGGGTAAATGAATGATCAATTATTGTCTCCTACAGGTTTACCTTTATGTCGGTACCTACCTACCTATCTAAGCATATGCATTTTTTTTTTTTTTTTTTTTAAATTTATATCCTACTAAAACATTTAAAAAAGCTTCATCTAATAAATGAGCATAAAATATGCCTTTGGTGCATAGGTACCTTGGAATCACATGGAATTTTTCCACGGTCAACTGATTTTTGGATATGAAGGATTTTAACTCAGTATGAAAAATACAAGTTGGTTTACCTAGTATTTATATGATAGTTCAAACTTCGTTCGTGATAAGTCACAGAAAGTTATACTAATGAGGAAAGGAGTAGGTAATAAAATAAAATAAAAATAAATTTTAGTTGCCATACGATACGGGGCTAAACTGGGATAGCTATTGATGTTAGAGATAGCCCATGGCAATAGGAGGTAACGTTCTTTGTAAATTTGTGAAACAGATTGAAAGAAATTAAAGCACCAAGTTATGAAAAAGTAAAAAAAAAGCTACTTTCGTAGGTAACAAAATTAATTCAAATCCATTTGACAGGTCCTACACAGTACAATAAAAAATATTTTTTGAAAATCAAATTTGAATGACCTGAATATCCATAGTATTTTTGGCAGTAAAATGCACTTTTAATTTTTCCAAAGTTTTTTCTTGACCTTGAAAGACACCCCTAGTTCAGGTGTTTTTTGAACTTTAGAGGACACCTTTACCCCGTACGGAACAGTCGTGTGCTATCCGCCATGGGAGACCTGGCCTATTGAACAGTTCAATGTATTCCTGGTACAGGGACGGAGGTCAGTTGGCTGCTACCCCAGCAGGGATTATCAAAACCGAAAACGGCTACAACGACTGTATGTTGGCCCTCGACTATGCTGCCCAGACCAAGGTAATGTCTACGCTAAATTTGTTTATTTTTTAAAGAGTTTTGACAGAGGGAACTGTAACTACTAAGGTCTTGTTGACCTTGTTTAGACTGCGGAAGTAAAGGTACTTTTCAGTCTCATTCTGGCAGGATAAAAAAGGGAAGTTTTATTCTATTCTACATCATTTTCTCCGAAAAGGTAGCGCCTTATTACAGCTAATTTTTCGACTCCGGCCGGTTCTATGACCCTCTCAAAGAGTAAAAGGTGCTAGTGCATTTTTTGGGGAATATTTTAAGACCAATAACTCCAGTTTCGGTCATGGGAACACTACCATTAGGTCGAACTTTAAAATTAATACAAAAAGTCCTCGGAGTAAATGTCAAAAAACACAATTTTTTTAGAAATGTCTCTGCAAGCAACGGACGATGCTCCCATTTCCGCGAACCCGCTTTTTCAAAAACTCAGACTCTGAGGAACACAACGATACCCATATCACCAGTTTCTGACAAGTTTTAACGAAGTTATAGGCAAATGAAAACCGTTCGGTTTTTCTGCCGGACCCTGTATTATCGTCCCGAAATCGAAGAGAGAAAGAAGACAGGATAGGAGAAAGCCAACCGTTCAGAGAAATTGAACCCGTGGCCCTGAAATCGAAGAAAGCCAGCCGTATCCTAAAAACGAAACCTATGTTTTTAGGATAAAATCCGCCACGGGCGGAAATCGGGAAAGCTACCATGCCGTTCAGGCTAACTAGGCTGAAAATTATGTATTGAAATATGAAATGATTAGTAATAAATGAAGCACATTACCATGACTTTCCATTCTGAGAGGATAACAGTGATAGTTATGTACTTACTTGACTTTTCGTGTCCACTTTGACCATTGACGCAATGGTCGTGTCTCCGCAACTTGAATTGCCGCATCATTTTTCGTGTCCGTTCATGTGTTCATTGCAGGTAGCACCTATTTGGACAGACAAGAAAATTGGGCTGACAATAGAATAGAATACATCTTAAATTTTTTTATCCTGCTCGAATATTAAAGGACGTAAAAGTCCCTTTGGTATTGGTATGAGTTAGATCTTTTGACATTCCCTCTAAAGTCCCTTTACCCCAACAGTCAAAATAAGACACGACAGTCTCACGTTTTATCCCCGTAAAGGTGTAAACCTTCTTTGGGCAAGTTTGGATTGAAACTCGATAGAAGATATCTAATTAATTTTAGTGTACTGTATGTATTTTCATAGTATGACATTATGAACTGTATTGCGAGTATTTTTATTGTGGTTTCCGCCGCACAGGTTCTTCGTATTTGCCAAAATGGTGAAGCAGGTGAACACCACAGGACATTAGGACAGTACCATCTTAATCTTATTCCGGGTCCTCTTTGTCAGAACAAATTTGGCCCGAATGTCCAAAGCTGCTGAATAACATTAGTACAAATATTTGTCAGCCTGCATTCATGTTGCACATTTTGGTACCGTGCAGTTGGCAAAGAGCACCAGGTGTACTAAGGCAGAAGATCAGAATTATGTTGGATAATGTTATGGATTCTCCTTTTCCAACGCCCAACTTTTCAAAAGCAAAAGAGACACGACTATATGAGTGATCTTTGCACTACGTAGTCAAACCCAGTTTTGGTGTAAAGGGGTGAAGAGAAAATTTGAGCGGTAATTTTGGCATCTCCACCAAAATGTAGGTGGTACATATAACTATCTACTTCACCTATTTCTCGAAAGGTAATACGTGTAATAATGGTACTAATTTAATGAGAATTTAAACATAGGTACCTAATATGAGTATGTTCAACCTACCTCGGTGGTGTAGTGGTCAAGACGCTCGCTTGTTAAACAGGAGGGCGTGGGTTCAATCCCAGCCGAGGTATGGAATTTTATCCTCATATAATTTGAGAATTTGACCACAATAATAGTAGTAGCCTACTGCTGGAGTAAAGGGACTTTTCAGTCCTATGCGAGCAGTATAAATAAGCACTATTATTATTATTAACCCGCCCGGGACAGATTTTAATGTTCGTTCTCGGAACGGCTGGCTTTCTCTTATCCTGTCCTCCTCTCTTCGATTTCGGGACGATAAGACCTTAGCAATTACAGTTCCCTCTATCAAACATCTAAAAATAATATTAATATGTAGTTAACGACTTAACGAGACAGTTCCTTCCTAAAGCTAGCTTCTTTAGACTTTAGTAGATAGATGGGCAAAACCTGGGTATGTGGGGATGTGTAACTCGATTGTTCGGGGTTTGTCAATCAACAAATTGTCAAATGATGCCAATCGGCAAACACAAGTATAGAGCAAGTGAAAGCATATTTGTGAGTAAGTAAGTAGATGATATCACATTTTAACTTTTCTACTCGTCATACATGCAAATCTCGCTAGTAGTTTCCTTCTACCTGCTTCCTTGGGCATACGAATATCATGCAAGTGCATTTTTACTGCAATATCCTTTCTCCCTACTAATATGCATCGTGCTAATAGTTTTCGCATTATGATTTGGAATGTGCATTTCCTTCTTTCCAGGAAATTAAAATAATAATAATATACTGCAATGGCACCCTCTTATTCAGGCTCCTCCTTCTTTAGAACGTAGGGTAGTCCATGAGGAGTTTTCCTAGCAGAGTGGTATTTTCAGTTTTATAGTCAGCATGATGGTTATTAGAGCTAGTTAGGTGATTGTGCTTTTCTAAGGGCTCATTAGTATATGAATTTTAGTACAGCAAAAGTTACCATTACTAATGCCCGATCTTACCACAGAGAGTTTTTGAGAGAGAGAACTGTAACTGCTAAAGCCTTATCGTCCCGAAATGGGAGAGAGAAGAAGGAAGACAGGATAGGAGAAAGCCAGCCGTTCCGAGAACGAACCTTATCCGTTCAGAATAAAATATGTCCCGGTAGGGAATAGAACCCGCGGCCTACCGCTTACAAGGCAGACGCGCTACCAACCAAGCTAACTAGGCTGGTGGACTCTGGATTGATTCCTCCTGAAATCTCCAAGGCATTGATACTTATATCAATACATTATCTGATAGCCATAGCTATCGATATTAATACACTCAGGGAGAAGTTCGGATTCACTCTTCATTCACGCACGGGTAAGCAAGATTGAATAGTCTTACATCCTTACATGATTCCAAACCAAATCTTTAACAAGTCATTGGTGATCGGGTAAGAAATCAATCAAGCGTTCATTCCGAGGTCTCCTCAGTGTCCGAGTATTACCTCAAACTTGACAGTGAAACGCATGTAAACATTGGGTCAGACTTGGGATCTTCTTGAGCTGCCTATGTAATATGGTGCTATAATTATTATCGTTTCGGTAGCCTAGTAGAACCAAATACTTCGAAGTTTGGGAAAAGGTGCAGTAAAAGGAGGTAGCTAAATTGTTGAACTTGTCAAGGTGATTAGCTGAAAATCAGGAAGGCGTAGGTTCGAGTCTGAGGCATGTCAGAAAAAATAGACCATTGGAAGATTGGTACCTACCTACACCTACATATTACTGGTTATATGCCTCTGACGGATCAGAATTATGTTGGATAATGTTATGGATTCTCCTTTTCCAACGCCCAACTTTTCAAAAGCAAAAGAGACACGACTATATGAGTGAGTCAAACCTAACTCGCCCGGGGCAGATTTTATCCTGGACGGATAATGTTCGTTCTCGGAACGGCTAGCTTTCTCTTATCCTGTCCTCCTCTCTTCGATTTCGGGACGATAAGACCTTAGCAATTACAGTTCCCTCTATCAAACCTCTAAAAATAATATTAATATGTAGTTAACGACTTAACGAGACAGTTCCTTCCTAAAGCTAGCTACTTTAGACTTTAGTAGATAGATGGGCAAAACCTGGATATGTAGGGATGTGTAAATGTGATAGATGGTGGTAACTCGATTGTTCGGGGTTTGTCAATCAACAAATTGTCAAATGATGCCAATCGGCAAACACAAGTATAGAGCAAGTGAAAGCATATTTGTAAGTAAGTAAGTAGATGATATCACATTTTAACTTTTCAACCTCGATTGTTCGGGGTTTGTCAATCAACAAATTGTCAAATGATGCCAATCGGCAAACACAAGTATAGAGCAAGTGAAAGCATATTTGTGAGTAAGTAAGTAGATGATATCACATTTTAACTTTTCTACTCGTCATACATGCAAATCTCGCTAGTAGTTTCCTTCTACCTGCTTCCTTGGGCATACGAATATCATGCAAGTGCATTTTTACTGCAATATCCTTTCTCCCTACTAATATGCATCGTGCTAATAGTTTTCGCATTATGATTTGGAATGTGCATTTCCTTCTTTCCAGGAAATTAAAATAATAATAATATACTGCAATGGCACCCTCTTATTCAGGCTCCTCCTTCTTTAGAACGTAGGGTAGTCCATGAGGAGTTTTCCTAGCAGAGTGGTATTTTCAGTTTTATAGTCAGCATGATGGTTATTAGAGCTAGTTAGGTGATTGTGCTTTTCTAAGGGCTCATTAGTATATGAATTTTAGTACAGCAAAAGTTACCATTACTAATGCCCGATCTTACCACAGAGAGTTTTTGAGAGAGAGAACTGTAACTGCTAAAGCCTTATCGTCCCGAAATGGGAGAGAGAAGAAGGAAGACAGGATAGGAGAAAGCCAGCCGTTCCGAGAACGAACCTTATCCGTTCAGAATAAAATATGTCCCGGTAGGGAATAGAACCCGCGGCCTACCGCTTACAAGGCAGACGCGCTACCAACCAAGCTAACTAGGCTGGTGGACTCTGGATTGATTCCTCCTGAAATCTCCAAGGCATTGATACTTATATCAATACATTATCTGATAGCCATAGCTATCGATATTAATACACTCAGGGAGAAGTTCGGATTCACTCTTCATTCACGCACGGGTAAGCAAGATTGAATAGTCTTACATCCTTACATGATTCCAAACCAAATCTTTAACAAGTCATTGGTGATCGGGTAAGAAATCAATCAAGCGTTCATTCCGAGGTCTCCTCAGTGTCCGAGTATTACCTCAAACTTGACAGTGAAACGCATGTAAACATTGGGTCAGACTTGGGATCTTCTTGAGCTGCCTATGTAATATGGTGCTATAATTATTATCGTTTCGGTAGCCTAGTAGAACCAAATACTTCGAAGTTTGGGAAAAGGTGCAGTAAAAGGAGGTAGCTAAATTGTTGAACTTGTCAAGGTGATTAGCTGAAAATCAGGAAGGCGTAGGTTCGAGTCTGAGGCATGTCAGAAAAAATAGACCATTGGAAGATTGGTACCTACCTACACCTACATATTACTGGTTATATGCCTCTGACGGCCCCGTCCAGATATCATTTACACACGACTGCTAAGGTCTTATCGTTCCCAAATCGAAGCCAGTTCCCAAAAGCCAGCTATTCCGAGAACGAACATTATCCCATCAGGATAAAATCCGCCACGGGCCGGAATCGAACCCGCGGCCTAGCGCTTACAAGGCAGACGCACTACCAACCAAGCTAACTAGGCTGGTCTGCTTAACTTCAGCGATTGCATCGGGAACTAGTGTATTAGACCCGACCCGACGCGACTTTGCGACGCGTTGATACGGCGTCATATAAGCGCTGGCACTGGCTCCTCGTAATTTGCTTACATTCAATGATTTAACTGGATGAATATATTGATCAAGAATCCAATAATTAACAAAGAATTTCCCCGTTTATCGATTAGTTATAGATACTTTCGTCTCTATTTTCTTGGAACTTTCTTGATGTTTTCCTTTCGAAACTGTTCAGGCTCCGTTCCTTGCCATGTGAAGAATTCTGGCGCACTCATTATGAATGAACTTAACGAAGCGAGCGTAGAAAGAGTTCTTGGACCAACCTTTGTTTTGAAGACAGTCATGTTGTAATTATATTGAGAGCGGTACGACCAAAACAGTTTACCATGAGAATAGAGAGAAATACTTAACCTGCCTATGCACGAAAACGTGCTTCCAATGTTCAAGTAGCTAAAGGACGGCTAAAATCTCATTTAGATAGGTATGTAACTACTCAGTACGAGTACCTATTACTAGAATTAACATTGATGTAGGTCCTTTAGGGAGGAATGTACACACACTACGCACACATGTAGAAATTTACACCTACTTATTTATATGTTTTTCTCCTGAATTCGTCGCCTTTCTTAAGAATTCCAAAATCTTGACCTGTACAATAGTTGAACTTTCGCGCTACGAGCTCTCTCAGCTTATGAGGAAGATTTCGAAACTTAGTAAAAGAGGAAAAGTGGGCAGAACATTCATCTAAATGTTTTCTTCATTGCACCTCTTCACACTCAGCTCAGTTATGTAGATCTTAGGAATGTTGGTTGATAGGCGAATTCAATCGTAACGTACCCAGCCTAGGTAGTTTGAAGGATGTCTGCCTTGCAAGCGCTAGGTCGTGGATTTGATTCCCTCCGGGGATATTTTTATCGTAAAAAGATAATGTTCGTTCTCAAAACAATTGGTTTTCTCCTGTCCTCCTTTTTACAGTTCCCTCGATCAGATTAAAAATAAAATAATAATAATAATTACTCAAAGTCAGCTCCCATGGCATAGTGGTCACTGCGCTCGCCTTGCACGCGGGAGACCCGGGTTCGATTCCCGGCGGGGTGAAGAAATTGTATCATGCAAATAATTGATTCCGTGACTCGCTCAAGAAATTTGTATCATGCAAATGATTGATTCCGTGACTGGATGTTGCGGGGCCCACTCAGCCTCGTGAGGAAAATTTAGTAAATATGACATATAAATGCGCATAGCGACCGGTGCCAGCATGGTAGGTAAACATTGGATTTTAGGATTATTGAGATATTGGCAAAATCCTACGATGCTGCAGTGAGCACTAAAGTTGTGACATAATAACACAAAGGAACTGCATTTTATTATTATTATTAATTACTCAAAAGTCTCCAGAAAAGGTCCCAGAAGTTCGAAGTAGTTTGGACATTAGAAGGGAAGAGTTTCCTTCACATCCTCCTTGGTACAGTGTTCATTCAAAGTAGCGGTGTTTCTCATTACTTCTTCTTCTTCTCTTCCCCTTCTTTTACTTCCCTTCCCCTCCTTCCTATCCCTCCCCCCTCTATTTTCACACCCGTGTACACAGCAATGTTTTTGTCATTTCGCTTGTAATTTACTTCCAAGAATGCCCACCCCTGTTATCTCTAATCCCATTCATTTTTCTCTTCCTCTATCTTTCGCTCTATTCCCAAGTCATTCTACGTCTCTTTCTCTTGCTCCCTCTTTCAAAGGCCAAGTCATTTTACATAATAAAATGAAAAAAAACCTCCGTGGCCGAGTATCACAAGAGGCTTGCACTCCGAAAGTTCAGGGTTCGATTCCCAACGGGTTCGAAGTGTTTTCGCCTCTGTGTTTGGAGTTCGGGGTGCACTCAGCCTTGTGAGGACAACTGAGTAGCTACTTTAACCGAGTAGAGACCAGTGGCGGCACTACCAGTGTAAAAAGATTATTGGAATAGGATATGGAAATCGATTGCAAAAGAGTCACTTAGTAATACCGTGATATTCACAAAAATTGTGAAAAAGCCCTGCTTTACCACGGATAATTCATGGTTTGATTTTATTTTAGAGGTTTTATAGAGTCTGTAAGTGCTGAGGTCTTATCAACCCGAAAGCGAATAAAGAAGGAAGATAGGACATGAGAAAGCCAGCCGTTCCGAGGACGAACCTCATCTATTCAGGATGAAATCCGCCCCGGACGGGAACTGAACCCGTGACCTAGCGCTTTCAAGCGCTGTTACCCTCCAAGCTAACTAGACTGATGGCTTCGGATAGTTTTGAAATGGCATCAATCCATTTCTCAGTACAAATAGATGACATATTCTGTTGAACTCAAATGGAAATTGGCGACTTTGAGGCTTTAAAATAGTTTTTTCGTGTATTTCCATTGGCACACATTAAAAGAAACACCCTGTATAAAGTAAATACGGAACAAGGGGACTAAAGAGTACAGTTGAAAAACAGGTCTGTATTAAACATGTAAAATAAAAAAGTTTGAGCTAAAGTCCAACAGAGTGCGCTGCATGTATCAAAATCCGAGCAGACTTTTTTCCCTCCAATTTTTTTAAAAGATTTGAAATTTTGAAAGCTAAGTTCAAAGCAATAATAGTAGTAGCCTACTGCTGGAGTAAAGGGACTTTTCAGTCCTATGCGAGCAGTATAAATAAGCACTATTATTATTATTAACCCGCCCGGGACAGATTTTAATGTTCGTTCTCGGAACGGCTGGCTTTCTCTTATCCTGTCCTCCTCTCTTCGATTTCGGGACGATAAGACCTTAGCAATTACAGTTCCCTCTATCAAACATCTAAAAATAATATTAATATGTAGTTAACGACTTAACGAGACAGTTCCTTCCTAAAGCTAGCTTCTTTAGACTTTAGTAGATAGATGGGCAAAACCTGGGTATGTGGGGATGTCTGATGGTATAATGTTCGTTCTCGGAACGGCTGGCTTTCTCCTATCCTGTCTTCCTTCTATCTTCGATTTCGGGACGATAAGACCATACCATAGCTGCCATAGCAGTTACAGTTCCCTCTGTCAAACCTATTAAAAAAAATCAACGTTCAAAATGTAGGTAGGTATTTAGATATGAAAAATACCTATATGACATATTTATGTAGGTTACATGGGTGTGGGGAATTAATGCTAATTTCAAGACAATCATAAATTTCCGAATATTTGAGGGGAAGAAATGACCTTGACCATGGAGGGAATAAAAAAAAAAAAAAATGTACCTACCGGGCTGTCAACATGTTGATTATAAAATTTAATTTGATAACCTCTTTGTCCCGGATCAACTGAGACCTAGATAATAAAATTATTGAAATTTATATAAAAAAAAAAAATAATGTCTACTTTCTAGAATAACATTATTTTGTAGATTAAAATCCGAAATTACTACAAATGCCCTTTTACATCAGTTGCTGAATAATGAAGAGGAAACGGTAATTTCGTGAGGAAAGAAAGATGAGAAAAGGAGAGGAAAATTAGAGACTGAGGAGGAGACAGAGATAAAGATTATTATTTCGCCTCGTACTACTAACTCAATAGGTAGGTGCTGTAGTGCAGATTTTCACATGTATGAGTTCCTGTTAGTGGATGTGTCAAATTCCCCATTTTCACTCGGACTATAGAGATGTATAGTTACCTATACAGATTGCACGTATCATTTGTTTAGTTCTATTTAGTTTATCCACTTATGCACTCATTGCTAGATCTTGTAAGTTATTTCTCCTTACAAGATCTTGTAAGTTATTTCTTACTACTAACTCAATAGGTAGGTGCTGTAGTGCAGATTTTCACATGTATGAGTTCCTGTTAGTGGATGTGTCAAATTCCCCATTTTCATTCGGACTGTAGAGATGTATAGTTACCTATACAGATTGCATCAGGTATCATTTGTTTAGTTCTATAGGTATACCTAGTTTATCCACTTATGCACTCATTGCTAGATCTTGTAAGTTATTTCTCCTTACCCCGAACTCCACAATACAAGGACAAGTACAATCTTTTTCGAAGGGAAGAATAGATTGAGGACAGCCAACGGCTCTGGCTGTCCTTCCTCTTCGTCCTGAAACAGAGAAATGACATTAGTATAACTATAATTTGATCCATTTATTGCGAGGAGAGAGAGAGAGAGAGAGATTTTAGCCAACACCTGGGAGCAGCTTAAGACGCGTTTCGTCCTTATTTGAACTCATCAGTTAGAGGCCTCTGACGGCCCCGTCCAGATATCATTTACACACGACTGCTAAGGTCTTATCGTTCCCAAATCGAAGCCAGTTCCCAAAAGCCAGCTATTCCGAGAACGAACATTATCCCATCAGGATAAAATCCGCCACGGGCCGGAATCGAACCCGCGGCCTAGCGCTTACAAGGCAGACGCACTACCAACCAAGCTAACTAGGCTGGTCTGCTTAACTTCAGCGATTGCATCGGGAACTAGTGTATTAGACCCGACCCGACGCGACTTTGCGACGCGTTGATACGGCGTCATATAAGCGCTGGCACTGGCTCCTCGTAATTTGCTTACATTCAATGATTTAACTGGATGAATATATTGATCAAGAATCCAATAATTAACAAAGAATTTCCCCGTTTATCGATTAGTTATAGATACTTTCGTCTCTATTTTCTTGGAACTTTCTTGATGTTTTCCTTTCGAAACTGTTCAGGCTCCGTTCCTTGCCATGTGAAGAATTCTGGCGCACTCATTATGAATGAACTTAACGAAGCGAGCGTAGAAAGAGTTCTTGGACCAACCTTTGTTTTGAAGACAGTCATGTTGTAATTATATTGAGAGCGGTACGACCAAAACAGTTTACCATGAGAATAGAGAGAAATACTTAACCTGCCTATGCACGAAAACGTGCTTCCAATGTTCAAGTAGCTAAAGGACGGCTAAAATCTCATTTAGATAGGTATGTAACTACTCAGTACGAGTACCTATTACTAGAATTAACATTGATGTAGGTCCTTTAGGGAGGAATGTACACACACTACGCACACATGTAGAAATTTACACCTACTTATTTATATGTTTTTCTCCTGAATTCGTCGCCTTTCTTAAGAATTCCAAAATCTTGACCTGTACAATAGTTGAACTTTCGCGCTACGAGCTCTCTCAGCTTATGAGGAAGATTTCGAAACTTAGTAAAAGAGGAAAAGTGGGCAGAACATTCATCTAAATGTTTTCTTCAAACTACTCAGTACGAGTACCTATTACTAGAATTAACATTGATGTAGGTCCTTTAGGGAGGAATGTACACACACTACGCACACATGTAGGAATCTACACCTACTTATTTATATGTTTTTCTCCTGAATTCGTCGCCTATCTTAAGAATTCCAGAATCTTGACCTGTACAATAGTTGAACTTTCGCGCTACGAGCTCTCTCAGCATATGAGGAAGATTTCGAAACTTAGTAAAAGAGGAAAAGTGGGCAGAACATTTATCTAAATGTTTTCTTCTCAAAAAATGGTAAAAAAAAAAAAAAAAAAAAAAAAATGTCCGATTTGTAATATGTACCTGTTAGCTGTTAGTCCTGTTACCTACAATTTAAGTAAATTTAATTAATTTGTTTTAAAAGATATTTTTTCAATACATGAACATATCTACCTAATTCAACTACAGAAGTCCTTAAATAAATAAACGAAAGGACTATTATGATTTTGTAATTGTCATAAAAAATAAAGTATCTTTTTTTTTTCAATGTTTTGAGGGAGGTGCTACATAACAAGTGGCAAACAATTTTTCTATATTTTTTCAATGCGGGTCCTATTACCAAAATTAATTTTAAAATATTTTTAATTGAGGTAAAAATCTTAAATATTGGATTGTATTAAGTAGGTATTATCAGATTAATTAAATAATAATAGAAAAAAATATGTAATTAAATTTTCGTGTACATCCATGAAGTGGTGAGATGAAAAAATCTTGGGGAGGATATATGCGGAGGTATCTTATTTTTTTTAGCGCGTAAATTACATCCTCATCAGCATGGCTATTAACATATCCACCTAATACGCTTGTCTAAAAGCGGGAAGTCAAGTTCAAATTTTTTTAACGACTTTTCGTATCTTTCCCCCCACCACACCTCGCACAGCTACCACATTGTTGTACCCTCTTAACCTTTTTTACTCATCATAAAACTTTGGAAAACTTTTTTATTTTGTTTAACTAAGTTCAAAACAAGTTTCTTCTTTTGTTCTTTTGAAAGAACTTGTAAATATATTTTCTTTTCTGCTCCTAATATGAAAATTGTTTTACTTTTTGATAGGATGTGAACTTGTACACATTTGACTATATCACCAATAGGTTTGATTGTATTTTTTACCGTCGAACACTCACTATAACGGCGCGATACGTCACGAATTTCCGATAGATCTAGACGTCTACACTGAAACGCACACGACGGAAGAAAAAAAGCTCGCGTCTAAAAAAAAAGATAAGATTTCTCCTCGGATTTTTCCTTCTTGCTTGGTGGTCATAAAATTTTTCTCTGCTTTCCAAAGCTCAAGAAAGCCAACGCCAATATCTACACGGATTTGAAATTATTGTTAAGTTAAAATTCAGTGTTCACAAAAGAAAAGTTGGCGGAGTACTGAGAAAAAAATAGAAATAAAAATATATAGTACCTATATGTATAAGTATATACGTACATAAAAAAAGCCTTATACATATAGGAATACATGCAAGGCAAGACAAAAAGAAAAATATAAGAGTGGAAGAAAAAAAAAAAAATGGGGAAAAAAGACGTTTGGGGGTATGAAGGGACGGTAGTAGTAGGATGCAATATGGAAGTATTGAACATTGTGGAGGAAGAGAAGTGCAGGGGAAAGAAGAGTAAGAGCAAAGCACGGGGGAAGTAATGTATCCTATACTGAAATACACGCGCACCATGTCTGTAGGAAAACTAAGAAAAAGCATTTTTTTTTTCCTCTCTCAAATACAGGCAAGTTCTCAAGTTGTGAGTCGGCTGGATATTACATAATGTTATTAGGCTGCTCACAAAAACAAGAGACCCTTTCTGGTAGGCCTTCACTAATCTTTCCTCAGAAAGTCCAGATTCCATCTTCGGAAAGGTCGACGCCTACAGGCAGTTAGGTTTTAAGCTTTTAACTACTATGTAAATACAATTTTAGCAAAGGTCATTCGGTGGAGGAACAGTCAAGCACTGACAATGATACTAGTTTCAGACGTACATAAATATGCACATACCTATACTGTCATGACCCCAAAATATTCAAATATTCATATTTCATAACTTAGCACATCTATGTACCTTTCGAAAACTTCCCTACCTATAGCCGCTGATATGTGTTTTTCAAATTTTCCGCTACCCTCCCTATTTTTGTTGGTGGATGTGTCAGAATCTCTTTTCCTCTTTGTTAAAAGGAATAAACTATGTGGATCTAGAATGAAGGTATTGGAGAATTATTCATATGAAGTCCCTATTAGTGGATGTGTTAGAATTACTTCCAATCTATTAGTGGATGTGCAAAAATCACATTCCTCAAAAGTTGAGCACTTGAGCAGAACAAAATGTGTAAACAAAGTGCAGTACCTGTTGTCTAGAGGAGAGAGTCGGAGGGAGGGAAAAAGAGAGAAAGAAAGAATTCCTATTGCCCAATATGCCATTATGTCCGGTACCGAGCTACCGAGTACATACAGTTTGCTGAAATGGAAAAGGTGAGAGCCTGTTCGAAAGACCAAGTTCTCCTTTGAAATCAGAAAGGCTCTCCACACATGATTTTTTCTACAGATGATAAATATGTAATTATTACCGGTAGCATGCACTAACTTGCAGTCTTTAATATCTCAGTTCTTGGTTAAGGCCTATAACAAACAGCTAAATGGTTGTATTTTAACAAAAAATATAATCAACAATTTTATTCAACCACTATTTCGCAATCAACGACGATGAAAAAGCTTCTACATCTCTACGCCAACATCAAAAGAGGAAGCACAAATATAGGTAAAAGTATATTGGAAAAGATATTTGTATACAAAGTATAAAAAAATACATAAAATTATCTATTGTTACATAAATACATACTCGTACTACATGGAAGAAAAAAAATGCCATATACTTGTTACATGAGAAAAGAAAGAGTACACTTACCTACGATTAAACTCTCTCTTCCCATTTCTATATACTTTGATATATTGTGTATATATTTGTATATAAATAAATAAAGGGAGGAAGGGAAGGAGGAAAAAGAAAGAAAGCAAAATATAATAATAACAAAACGCACAATACTCGAGAAAACACGGTGATAGAGAGGGGTAAGGGAGGGGGTAAATTGAAAACGCAGCAAAAAAAACGTCACCACATCTTGTTGGTACACACGTGAGTTTCAATGTTTTTCTTTCATTCAGCCGGCTGCTAACCTTTGCAGCAAAGACGACAACTTTGATGCTGACGTGACGTACGCTTTTTTAAAAGCGGAAAATGAAATATTGAATATATAAACCACAAAATTCAACCGGCGAGCTCAAAGCGATTAAAAATTTCGAAAATGTTCGCGCTGGTAAATTGACGTCTCGGATACAAGTAAATGAAAGTGCCAGCAGAACATCTCTTTTTTCGACTTTTTTAACCTTTCTTTTTTTTTAGTTTTTTCATCAAAAATTGTTTTACTTGTTATAAAAAAAAGGAGATAAAAAATAGTATTTCGCACTTTTTTCGTCAGATGTCAGTAGTTTGTCGGGTGTCTGAAAAGAAGAGGAAGAAGAAAACGCAAAGGCGACAAAAAAAAAAAAATGAAAATTAGAATTTTTTGATCAATAAAAAAAATCCTGCGCGCATTTTTTTTTCCTTCTTTTAATAAGCTGAACTTTTTTGTTGATATTAAACTACCCCTCTCCCTAATTATACGAAAAAAATGCCTCCCTTGAAAAAAAAGTTTTGGCAAATGCGGCTCTTGAATATACAAACATAGGTTTTTTTTTTGTGATACGTGGATTTAGTTTGGTCTTGAGATATTTTAATAGATAAGTAATTAAGTACCTACATTAAAATCGTAATTACACTAGTTACTATTTGAGGTTTAGTCTGATCTAATAGTTTTGTTTCTAATTATTTCTATTATTCGACAGTTATTGTCCAAATATCAACTTTTCGTAAGGCGGACTCAATTATTAGGAAATGGTTAATAAAATTAATCAATTCTTCAGAACTTAGCTTCAAGATAATATTATTGTGAGGAAAAATCAGAAATATAAGGTGGAAATATCTATACTTGGATATGTATTTGATAACTTATATTTATGTAATATCTACCGATTTCTTGACCCAGAATTATGTTTGTACTCGTATTTCCTGGTGAAAACTTGCTCCCATGAAAATACGGACGGGAGGGCCAAATGATACCTAACTATTTAGAATAATTTATATAGTAGGTAATTTATAGTTCGTAAAGATAATCCGGGTTTAATGATTATAACTGGAATAAAACAATACATCATGCAATGCGCCGCCCCATTTGCAAAAGCTCAAACTTTCTCCCTTTCATTTATTTCTGTTTTGTCTTCTTTTTTTCTTTTCAAGTTTCACTGTCAAAGACTTCATCATTTCTTTTAACATTTGTATTTAAAGGATTTTATTAGTAGATGTTATTTGTTCTCTCTTTTTCCCTCCCTCCGACTCTCTCCTCTAGACAACAGGTACTGCACTTTGTTTACACATTTTGTTCTGCTCAAGTGCTCAATTTTTGAGGAATGTGATTTTTGCACATCCACTAATAGATTGGAAGTAATTCTAACACATCCACTAATAGGGACTTCATGTGAATAATTCTCCAATACCTTCATTCTAGATCCACATAGTTTATTCCTTTTAACAAAGAGGAAAAGAGATTCTGACACATCCACCAACAGATTTGAAATTATTCTAGCACATCCACTAATAAGGACTTGAATAATTATTCAATCCTGAAATGTCTTGATTCTTGATCTACATATTAACATCCAAAAAAAGAAATTCTGACACATCCACTAATAGATTTGACATTTCATAATTAGGTGGGGCTATGTTTTTGTTACTTGAACCTCAGGTTTTCCTACCTATTACCTGTCTCAGCTTACACATAAACTACCAGGTAAACCTTACTCTATGCCTTACAAATATGTATGAAACTTTGTACCCTATAATTACCGCATTGGAACCCTAGAAGACTAATATCCTCCCTTATGTGGCTTGAACCCAAGCCCATTCAGAATAGAAGTGAAATATATTCAGGTTGTGTTTGTAGTAGTAATTGTGTAATTACCCACTTTTTACGATTTCATTTTCTGAGCTCACAATAAAACTTAACACTTTGGTTAACAATCATAATTATTGTTGAGCTTTCTAATTATAAAGTGTATTGTAGAGATAGGTGTGAGCATTAGGGTTTCCTTTTGAATTTTTATTAGCAACAGTTTCAGTATTTATTTTACCTACATTTTTGAAACCTTTTATTGTTGTGTAGAAAGCAGCCATTCTTTACTTTCACAAAACTACCTCGAAAGTCTACACCTCACTCTCAATCACAGTTCTCTTTGAAGAAAGCAAGTCGGAGAGGGTAAATGTTTGGATGGGTGTCCGAAATGGCACTTGTTATGGCAGATGGTCTTATGGTTTCATTCTGGCACCAGAAACACTTTTAAAGCTGTATCCACACATAGTCGACGCCGTCGATCGACGAGGCGAATCTACAATATTGTCGAGGATCGATCGACGGAGTCGACTGTGTGTGGACACCACTTAAGGCTCTGGTCAATACCCAGCAATATACCAACTACCCATGACGGAGGAGACTTGGTTTGATTTTAATGATCTGTTGGGAACTAGTGTATTCAACATAGCTTGTATGGCCGCTGGCTCAGCTTTACTGTTTAATATTTAAACGCAGAAAAAACATGAGGGCATTTTTTTTTTTTTTTTTTTTTTTCACAATTTTGTGAGTTGTTCGATTTAATTAAAATTAATTGATAGGTAGGTAAATACGAGTAGAAGTTGAGACGGATAAAATAATAACAAATTATGAAATGATTTTTAAAACCTTTTTTTTTTAAAATTGAATTTGTATTGTTAATTTTTTGTAGAGATGAATGTTGTTAACATCAGAGTCATTTAATAAGTGGTAAAACAATTTCATACCCACACAGAAAAACACCAAGATCTTATCAGTTGACATGACATCTCTTACAAGATGACGTCTAAATCGCTCAAACAAACCAAACATCATGACCAAGACTCTCCGGCAGAATCTTCCACTTTAGAATCTGCCAACATTAAAATCGCTTCCGACTCTTTCATGTTCTCATCGGAATTGTACTACAAGCAATTACTAGCACTGGGAAAAGCTGCAGCCGCTGGGAAAATGTGTTTCAATTCGATCAAAATCAAAGACAGTGCGACGCCAATTAACTGTTCGATTAGTGATAAGGCCAAATTTAACAGTGATAATGAACCAGAAGATAACGAAGAGGGGGAGGGGAATAATGAGGAAGATGAAGATGATGAGCATGATAATAATAATGAGGTAAGAAGATGAGAACACAAGAGTATTAATAAAGGATTGGCCTGAATTTGATTTCAGTCCCCAATCTGTCATACCTGTTGGCTATGAGCCAACAATTTTTTTAGAAATAAAAATAAAAAAGGTTAATTAAATGAAGTCTATTTCGAGAGGGGGGGGGATTGATTGATTGATTGATAATTTTTGCTTTATTTGTAATAATTTACATTTTGACATCTTGTAGTTCTTCCCCTAAGCTAAGATCTAACTTTTAACGACAGGGAGGGAGGGGAAAATAAAAGGAAGGAAAAGATTCGGGGAAAGTAGAAACATATAAAAAAAAACAGGAAGACAGAAGTAGTGGGTACCCTGAATAAAAACGCGAGATGTTTCGTATACGAAATCAGGCCCGGAATTACGTTATGCCCTCTATCCTTCTTTTTCAAATAAATGGAAGCTATATTTCAACTTTCTTTTTCTCTGGCTAATAATTCAAAAGAAACATTGGTAAATCCACTAAAACGTCTAGGAGAGGAAGAAGATAAATAAACCTTTAAAAAACTCTCTTCCAATGTTCCTAATAAAAACAAGCTCGCTACTTCTATTCCATCTACTTTGTTTTTTCTACGCTACTCATGGAAATGAAAGAAAAACATTTTTTTTCTCCCTCATGTGGCACCTCGTGATTAGGAGTGCTGATTTGTCTTTTCTCTTACCAATTAATATCTTGCTGCACTTGGGTGGTTAAGCTAAAATCTAGATAGAAAATTGAAAGATCAAACAAAGGTTTTTGTACATTCTCGTAATTTACAGTGATTACTGATTACCTATGTATTGATTCTATTGTGAGTTCTGGAACAGTAACTATTTTAGAGCACATGCAATGAAAACATACATGGATGGCCATTGGCCAATGCCAATTAAAGTTCTGAAATATTGTAGGTATACCAAAGAATACATAATTACAAATGAATGTGATGTAAGATGTAATTGAAAGACACATTATTGTTGTTTCTAATATAATGAAGTGTTTACATGAGTATTTTACCTACTTTCCCTTTATTATACGAGTATGTGACTATGTGTATCATATTTATCTCTCAATTTTCCAAGTTATTAATTTGATAATTTCTGTACTCGACATATTTCTTCCCCGAAAAAACTAATGGAGATAATATAATATTCATATTATTTTCTATATTATTATGTTCCCCTATTTTTTCTTTCTTTTCTAGTCTCGAACTTTATGATTTTTGCGGAATATGTTCCATTTTTTCTATCTCTCCTTTGTATACCATTGAGTCAGGCGCCAGTCTTCCCCGATGTATTTACTTTTTTTTTTTCCTACGTGTTTCTTTATTTTCTCCTTTCTTGTCTGCTAGTTCTTCCTCCTCCACCTACTCTTTCTTCACCTCATTCTTGTTCCTTATAGAAATGAACGGAAATCTTTCCTCTTCCTCATGCTCTTCCTCCCTTCCAGTATGTTCCTCATGTTTCTTTTTCTTATTTATATTTTCCCATGTATGTTCTATATTTGGCGAAAACTGTGTTATGTTTCGAGCTATAAATATTTATCTTCTTATTATTTATGTTCCGATTTATTTTTGAGACCGACCTCCATTATTGGACACAATCTAGATCTTGTTTTTGAATGTATGTTCGTACTGAATAAACTGACCTTCTTATAATAATGTACACAGGTATACTGCTCGAATAGGACTAAAGAGTCTCTTTACTCCAGTAGTAGGCCATTACTATTATTGTAGTCAAATTATTAAGCAATGGTTGAGGATAAAGTTCCATACCTTGGCGGGGATAGAACCCACTACCTCCTGATTACCGGGACTATTGCGTGACTAAGTGGCCTTAGAAATGGGGAAAAAGTTGACCTTCATAGGTAATTTAAAATGGGGAAAAGTCCCGTATAGCTTTGAACATCGAGCGTCAATTCATGATAATCACTTGATTAGTACCATTCGAACATTTCTGTGTGGGTATAATCATAAGAAGGACAAACACACAAGAGAGAGAGAGAGAGAGAGAGAGAGAGAGAGAGAGAGAGAGAGAGAGAGAGATAGGACATTTTGAACGAGAAAAGGGGAAAAATCTGATTTTCTTTTCTCATCACTTTTACATTCTACCTCTACGAGTATTTTGTATTTGAACGAGGAAACGAGTGAGCGAATTGAGAGAGAGAGAGAGATAAAATGGGAGCGAAGAAAGAGAAATAGAGGAGGGGGAGAGAAAACAGAAAGGGAGAGAGAAGAAAGGGGAGGGAGAGAGAAGAGAATATTGAGAGAGGGGGAATATCTTTCAATGGAAGACTTTTTTCAATTATTTTTTTCACATCGAGAATTTCCATTCTAGGTAGGATTGGGAGAGTAATAGGATTGAGAGGGGGAGGGGAGGAGGAGGAGGAGAAAGAACACATCTACCTCGATATTTACTCGACTCGGCATTTTTCCCAAGGTCGTTCGTTGCCTTGTAATTCACGGTCCTTGGATCGAACCCCTTTGAAATAATTATGTACATATCACAATCGTTACCATTAGTACCATTTTTTTTTTTTTAAATTTTCGTCAGTTCTTCATTGATTTTGTGTTTGATGGAACTCTACAGTACTTTTCACTACATCATAGATAAAGGTCAGTATTTCATTTATTCTTAAGCAGTACTTTGTTGATTTTGAGTTCCACAGAACTCTCGATAGAGTGTCATAGAGGAAGGTCCAGTACAATATTGGGGATTGGAATTTTGGCACATCCGCTAACACTTGATTTTGACTTTCTCTTTCTCTTCTCATTCTTCTCTGTTGTCTTTTCTCTTTCGTAGATCTTACAACCTATGTGGGTAGTCAACTTTATATATTTACACTGAGGAAACAGAAAAAAAGCACATAAAAACAATCCCTCAGGTTTATAGGACTTTTGACTTTCTCTTTCTCTTCTCATTCTTCTCTGTTGTCTTTTCTCTTTCGTAGATCTTACAACCTATGTGGGTAGTCAACTTTATACACTGAGGAAACAGAAAAAACAAGCACATAAAAACAATCCCTCAGGTTTATAGGACTTTTTTTTTCTCTCTTTTTTTTTCAAATAAAATAATATAACACACACATAGGGTGTGTCAAAAGTGATTGTTCTATTGC